>NC_042494.1:122790518-122810503 GCF_005508785.2 Acyrthosiphon pisum
GCTTGTCTAAACTTTAAATACTTATAACTCATAAACTACTCATCCTAAATTCGATTTTTATGTATCAAAATACTATAATATTACTATAATAAAAAAAATAAAAATACTATAATACAATATTATGCTTTGGAATATGAATTAAAACTCTTTGCTATCATTCAAAAAAGTAAAAACTCAAAAAAATATGAGGATAAAAAATATGATTTTTTAAACAACTAGAAACTATGTAAAAAAATATTTTCACAAACATGAATACTTTTTGAAATCATGAGTGTTCATGATAAAAGAATCACCTTGTAGAGTGATTTATTTAGCATGCTTGTCCAATTTTAATGCTTCAACTGTAAATTTATTCAAAATCCTGAATTTGTTTTTAAATGCTGTTTATGTTTAACCAATAGGTTTTAAAGTTTAGGGGCGGAATGGCATACTGTTTGAAACATATAACACCGTTAAATAAGTAGATTTTTCAAAGCTAAATTCAAACAAAACTAATAACTTTTAGATAAGAAGTTCCAAAAACTAGGTGTCAAGAATATATTCTACTAGAAAAATCATTACAGCCTTAAGTAATATAATGGTATAAAAAATTATTCGATTTTTTTTTATAAAGTACAATGAAACAGCAAATAATAATATAGGAAGACATATGTGATGATCAGTATAATAAGATCCCTATAAGATTTAGTAGCCTGAAAATATTGGTTTTCCTGGTAAGAATTTTGGAACCATTCCGCCCCTGCTAAAATTATGCATATTTATAATACAACATTCAAATAAACTAACAAAATTAGTACATAAAGTTAAATAATTCAGTAACTACTCTTCTCAATCAACACCACAACACAAAACAGTCCTTAAATTACAAACAAAAATTTAAGCATTTGAAATGATTTTTAATTGGTTATATTTTAAAATGGTCTTTAATTTAATAACTAGAAATATCAGAATTTGAAGCATTTAAAAAAGGCAAAAATACTTAAAAATTAACCTATTGTATATTATATTTATACATATAAAATAAAAACGGAGGAATACATTTAAAAATATTTTAGATTACAATAAAATATAAATGATCAAAATAATAGTAAGTGATAATAAAAATAATAATAATGAAAATTATAAAACGTAAAGACATTTGCAACAATACAGCATGAAGTTTAGTACAACATTTATTGCCTAGAACTAGATATCAGTTATCCAACCAAAATTTATATTTAATTAATACCAAAACATTTAAACATATAATGAATAATAGTAGCTATTCTAATTCACAATTCCTGATAAGAAAAGACAGAAAAAAGATTATCCAATAAATCGTCGGACATTGTGCAATTAAAAAGTGTACCTAATGATGTTACATAAACTTAAATTAGTTAAATTTAATATATTTTAGTAATAATAATATGAGTTTTGTCTAAAAGTCTTATTCATATAACCTACAAACTCCAAAGAGTTTGTAGTTTATTTTAATATATTATATAATACAAATATCTATAGTATTGTATTATATAAATTAAAATCCTTTTGATTTTAATCATAATATAATATGTTAATGTAAATTATTTAAAAATTATGTAAATCATAATTTTAAAGCAAGCTATACAATATAAATATACATAAATTACCCGATATGTTTGATAGCATGATGCATAATGATTGTAATCAAAATTTTTACAATTTGTTAATTATGCAGAGCCAAAACAGCAATAGGCTTATACCTAAGTATTTAAATATCTAAATTTAGTAGATGAAAAAAATTAGAGTAAAATATATAATACGACAATAATGAGCACAGACTTATTGGTACACAAAAAAAAAAAAAAAAAATACAATATTCTATTTCCGTCAAAATTTTTTTTTATACAATATTATGCTGTCACGGTTAATACACAAGTTTAAGATTAAGCAAAACCTCCAATTTTGAAGACTTTCCTGTAAAAATCTTATAACATGGATAGTTTTGTTAATGTATACCATACACTTATAATATTATATTCAAAAACATAACTTCACAACACATTATGGACAATTAACAGACATTAATTATGTACATCCAACATACAAATACAAGTATTTTTCTTCTAATTACATAATTAATTTATAAATTATGTTGGAAGTACATCACTATAAAAAGAAAAAATACGACAATATATGCGTATAACCTATGTTAAAATGTAAGTGTGTTTGTACACTGAATATAGAGGAACTAGTTTATGGTATAATATTAATATAACATTTAATATGATTGTGTATTATGTACGCATAATAGACTATGTATAATTTATATTATGTTATAATATGTGATGTGTGTAAATTATATAATATCGACTATATAAGTGTTATTATTGTACAACATAAAGTACTATAAAAAAAATAAACACAATATAATATACTAACATTATATGAGGAAATTGAACTATTCTATAACTTATACATAAATAGTTTATATGGAGTACCATGATGGTTTTAAGCATTTTTCTCGATTGGCCAAGAGGCGGGAGCTGGAATGAGGATTTCATTCATCTATTCACAGAGATTCCGAACTAGCGGCCAATCAAAAAAGTCTGATGATATTTAGAGGAACACCTTGTACAGAAAGAAAATTTACTACTAAGACTATATTCATCGATTCACGCATACAGCTTTAACAAGTATTAATATTGATTAAATATGATAATATATAGGATTAAAACATACGCAATGCAGAGGAATGTCTGAAGGGATCCTTAATGTAGATCGATTTTCAATGATACAGTTTGGAAAATAGAATAGATGGTGTATTGTGAGTTCAGTTCATTTGAAGTCTGACTTGTCGCTTGTGATTGACGTTCCTACAAAATAAAAACAACAATTACATACTTGTGGTACGTCTGTTATACTACTGTAAGTAAACAATAACTCAGGTGAGTTTTGTTTTTTGTTCAACCAGGTTTCAGAGCATAACTCTAGGGCATTGGAATTGTATATTAGTTTATTTCTGATTAAAATTCCAAAGAAATAACCAGCAAGAACAATGCCATTTATGTGTAGTTACAGAAACATCTTACTTCAATTTTTATAATTTATATCATACATTCATACAATGATAACTATAAAATAAATACGTAATATATTACGATAACAGTATAACACACATTTACCATAAAGACACAATTTACAAAACCACTAGAAATAACAAGTAAATAAATAAAATTTTTAGTATTAAATATTTCAACATATATAATATGTAACAATATAAAAACATATTAAATAAAGTAAAACAAAAAAATAATAGCTGTGTTTAGAAGGCAATTCAAATGACCAACACTTCATAGGTGTGTTTGTTTAAATAAAACTTGTATAATTAAGCTATCAATGAGTCATTGTTTTAATTCTTACCGCAGTAAAACATACAAGTATTGATACTATGATGTTTCTATATAACATATATACATTTTGCTGAAAATTAAAATTTTTAATTTATTTCCAATGCCCTTTCTCACAAAAGGTTATCATGTTAAGAATTTAAATTTAAGGTTCAATGTGTAAAAGTTAAAAAATATATAGTTATAGTGGTAGAGTCAAATTTTTTAAATAGTGGCACCACTACTCATACAGTAAAAACGTCTAATTAGGAAACACAAGAGAATAAATATGACATTTTGGACATAATATTAACCAGTGTAATTTTTTGAAATTGATAATGTATCATAAAATAGTTGTTAAAATTAAATTTTTACCTAGATAAAAAACCAGCATTAGATTACTCCCATAATTAAACCGAAATATGTCTTCATACATGTTTTGAACATTTTAAGTTATTAAATCATAGATAACTCATCTATGATAAACTTAGGTATGTAGTACTATTTATATTATAAATATTAAAATATCTTACACAAATAAATGAATCTATTATTTTTCAAAAAAATCGATTATATTTTACACACTTAATAAAATGGCCTCATAAATTTATATCACGTATTATGTTTCTAATAATACAATATTGATTCCATAATTATTATTTTGTTTAATAAATATGTATTTTTTTTTATTGAATGGTATCTTCTTGATAAACTTGTAGACAGAATATCATTACCTAACGTAGATTAGATCCAACAGATTCCAAAAATAAAAATAATGATAACACTCATTCTAGGAACGAGCTTACAAATATTTGTTTCACTTTTACTGGATATTTATCTGGTCATTTTAACAATAATACATTTTGTGGTATTTACTATGCGCTTTCACAAAATTTCTATTTTTTTTTTTTTAAAGACGTGTTTTCAATGCTGATTTTGAAAATGTTTGTACTTTTTTGCATAAATCATTATAAAAGAAGTTATGATAAAAATAGTGATAATCATGGTGATTGGTGCATTTGTAAAATTAGGGTTTGAGTTTCAATTCCCAATATCATACTTATAAGTTATATGTAACATTTTTTAAAATTATTTTGAGATTCACTCAGTGGTTTTTCATAAAATTTTGAGTAATATATATTTTGGTTTGCAGAGTGTACCGACGGCACCAAGCGAGCAAGTGCAAAACACACAGTCTACTTATTTTTGGAAAATGTACTTCACTTTAGATCCAATTTTTTTGAAGTTTTTTTGTCATAACTTTTTTAATAATGGTTACAACAAAAAAATTCTAACAGTTTCAAAATCAGCGTTGAAAAAAAATTCTTAAAAAAATGTTGTGAGAGTAAAGTAAATTTGTTCCGAGAAAGAATAAATGTATATACAATATACTTTGCAGTTGTGCAAGCAAATAAAAAATTGAATCTAATTTATGTCAAACAAAATACATAAGTTTTGTTCTTCCTATACTATTTGTGATTTTTGTTTAGTTACCTACCTATGATGAACAAATACATTTTAAGATTAAAATCATATGTTTTATTTTACATATGATTTAAGCCTTAAAAAATTTATATTACATCCCCTAGATTGCTTTTTTAAATATTCTTAGAAATATAAATGTATAATACATATGGGGGATGCTGATGAATGTATACACGAGACAAAGATGACTAAAATAAATATAGTTAAGAAAGAATCAATTTTTTATCACAATATTATAAACCCAAATAACAATTCCAGACCCGAAGTCCATCAAGCAATTCCATAAAGATAATTTCTATTTCAAATAAGTTATACAATATATATTATGGTGTTGTGTTAGAAAATAAAAAGGTTTTAATATATTAGGTATTACGTAATATTATGTAATATAGCGTTAAGAATAATTGTCAACTTTGAACTTTTCTTTCAACTATTCTAATATTTAAATACTTTGTAGAATTTTTATAGTTCCAGGTATAGTAAAAAATGACTTACAGAAGATCATAAATTAAAATCTATTAATTAAATGCAACAGCATTTATATACTGTATTTTATCCTCCTCCAAACTTTTCTTTGCAACTCCATGTTATAATAAAAAACTTTTTAGGCACAAGAGATTTTTGTTAGGGTTGTTATTATTTAATTTATTTTACATCTTTATATTTCCAATGTTATTTTATAAACAGTAATACATTAATCATAAAATGTACTACTTATTAAAATATGATTACATGTCTAAATTACGACTAAATAGTATTATGAAATTGATATCTGATTAATGCAATTTAAATTCAATAGCTACTATATTTCTAATAGTAAGAAGTACATATAGATGCATTTTAGTTTCTACTCGAGTTTCTATAATCCTATGTTGAATTTTAATATCAAATACTTCTTTTAAAATAAATTTAACAATGCATTTTATTTTAAGAGTAATTAAACCAAAATACAATCCTCAATAGAGCGAACATGTAAACTCACTAACTCAAACACATCATATTTTAATATTAAATTCTATTTTGTGATTATATATTTTTTTAAATTTGTTGGTATAGTTCTTCATTAAGTAACTGGTTATTGAATTATTTTAGTTTACAGTATATTTTTGAAGTCTTTACTTGGTTATTTTTGATAGCCTGTTAATCATTTATTATACATACTTGGCTTAAAAAATTAGAAAAAATTCAATTTTACAGTTTTTTGTCATGTATAAATTATTTGAACTAACAAAATTAAGATGTAACCAATTATAATAAAATATTCAATCAAAATGACTAAAATACTCAAGAGGATTTTCATCCCTATCAGTGTTTAAAAAACCCCATTGATTTTCTGCATATGTTTATACCAAGGTGCATGATACTAAAGCTTATTTAAGTTAGTTGATCTTTTATATTCCATTCTATTCACATTACTTATGAGGAGATTAGGTATCAAGTATTAAATATTTAGATTTAGTATTTATTCAGAAATTAATATAAAAAAAATCAATCTTACAGCACTAAAAATAACAAACTACTAGTTTATTGACTATTTGAAAGTTTTTAAATGGCTTTTTAAAATTTTACTTTATATACCTAAATATTAAAATAATTTTTACTGTGTTAAACTAATATGAGACTAACATTTTTACTTAGAATTGTTAGGTTTTCATTTAACTTTTCTAGTGCATTCCATTTTTTTTTTATTTTATCTCACCTTCTGTCGCTTCAGTACACGTGCATCAGTTTTGCGTCTTGACATGCCCCAATACCGGGCCGATACAAACCTAAACACCCCTTTGGCCACATTGAGTGAACAAGACTGTAAATTAAAAAAAAACAACCACGGGGATTTCATAGATGGAATTCAAAGTCAATTTTAATAAAATAAAACAAAATAAAATAGAAAAGAAATCTCGGCCAATAATAACGAG
Organism: Acyrthosiphon pisum; assembly: GCF_005508785.2. Classification (NCBI taxonomy): domain Eukaryota; kingdom Metazoa; phylum Arthropoda; class Insecta; order Hemiptera; family Aphididae; genus Acyrthosiphon; species Acyrthosiphon pisum. Next base: position 122,797,267 of record NC_042494.1, read on the forward strand.
GTGCCGTTTAAATAAATTTGAAAAAAATGCCAAATAACCCAAACCTGATGATAATAAATATTTTGGTTGTATTTGGCATTTGCATTTTGTATATTTATTATATTTATGAGTAGTTCGCAATTCATATACCTTCTAAACACTCTACATATTATCACGAATGACTCATCGGCTAAACTTATCTTATTCATGAGTTCTATTCGTATTTTACTAATGTTTCACTTTTCCAGTACAATAGATTCTTAAATATACACATAAAAATGTGGCTGTGTGAACTAAAATTATTAAAACATACCTCTTGTGTATTTCAAGTTTGAATTTGAATCATTTAACGGCTCTAATGTCATCTGATTTTTTAAAGTTATATTCTCGTTTTTCATTATCTAATTGTGATTTTACTTATTAATCAACTTTTTATTCACTAGTAAATCAATACTAACTTAATGTTTTCTTTAAATTTACCTTTCGTTTGTTTCTCAGATTTCTTTTGTTCATTTAATCCTTCCCAATTGTATTCAGCACCACCATCATCATCATTATCATCATCTGATGAATTGTTCCATCTTTGATCTTCCTTGTCGCTTCCACCATCATTGATTTCATCCTTAAATAAATAAATCAAATATAATAAAATACTTCCATTAAATTAGTCCATTACCTAAATGTATTCATTTAATTTTAATTCAACACCCAGCATATGAATATATGATTTATTATTTAATAGCAAATATAGTATAGCTATTACTTAATTTTAAGTCTGATATTGTTATTGAACTATCTTTCTCTATATATATGTTTATGTTACGGAAAATTGTACAATTTGGGCAACATAGATAACGGACGATATATGTGTAATATTATATAATGAATATGATATTTAATCGTAAAGCATAGTCAAAATAAAGTCAAATTATTGTCTGTTTGTTTGTTCTTATTGGCTTTCTTACAATGGGGCTGTCCACATATTATAAGTTGTATTATAGTGTATAAAAAAAATATATATATTGTATATATTGTAGTGCTTATCGTGCAATGCCACAAAGATCATGAATTTGTAAATACGGCTGTAACTGAAATATGTGAAATGTGGCCAGAACTTAAAATAGTTCATGGTAAACCTCGTCACTCACAGAGCTAAGGTTTAGTCGGACGAGCTAAGCAGAACATTGAAATTATCCTTGCTCAATGGTGTAGCCAGGGTGGAGGCTGAAGAGCTGCAACCCCCCCCCCCAACCCCCTAAAAAAATTATACATTATTAAATTAATGTATGATAAGGATTATAGGAACTAAAATCTAAAATAAAACTTCGGCATCTGCATGTGATTCTTATAGAAGAACATAGGTAAACCACTGATGTGTAAAAATTGATCAGCCCCCTGAAGAAAAATCCTGGCTACGCCATTGAGCATTGCTACTTGGTTGCAAGACAATCATACTAAAAATTGGAGTGAGGGGATAAAATATATTTAGTTTCTGAAAAACCATTCATTGCATTCAGGAATAAAATCTTCACTTTACAAAGCTATGTTTGGTACAAAAGGTGAAATTGAATTGTAAAGTACACTTCTGCCAATATAATAAGTAATTTAAGAACTGAAGAAGACCTCAAAGCAGCTTTAAATTCTATTTCCACTATATCGAACAGTAACGCTGACATCAAAAACTTAGAATATACAACCAAAACAAAAATATTTTACTGCCACCGCTGTAGTGTGTGGAGAGCTTATATAAAATATATTACACAGAATAGTCAAATTAATTTTGAATAAACTTACGGTTTTAGGTAAAGTAATGTCTTTGTTATTTTCTGAGAGTACTTGATTTTTTGATACAAATGAATATGGCACATCAAACTCATCTTCGTCATCAGGTTTTTCATTCCATTGTCTATCTTCATCCTCAACTTCCTAAAAAAAAATATTAAGAACTAAATAAAATGTTGGTAATTTGATTAAATAAAAAAATAACCTAGATTGAAATATTTATGTTTAGTTTTGTAAGATAACTTAAGTTATTGAAAACCTAATTATAGTACAGCCAGCGAAAAATGAGCCGCGATTGTAGTGCCCTGGGTAGCGTCTTTTCTGTAGGGCTATTTAAAAACTATAGCCCTACCGAAAAGACGCTACCCGGGGCACTACAATCGCGGCTCATTTATCACTGGTCATACTATAAAGTAAATAAGTTATAATTACAGTAGGAATTGTGATATCGTCACTGTGATCAGTTTGAATGCACTGAACACTATTGTTATCAGCAAGCACTACATCCATACTGACAGTTTCATTTCTTCGGAAAGTGTAAGATACATTTGTGTCTTCCTCTTCATAATATTGTTCATCATATTCATCTTCATAATCTGGACACTCAGATTTTATACTGATATCATTTGCATATGGTATAGATTCATACACAGAATCATGTTCATATTCATCCTCTTCCATCATTTCGGGCTTAACTATTCTCGATACATTAATTGGAGGAGGATCATATTCATCAATATTTTCCTAAAAATAGTATAAATTATTGTAAAAATTAAATGATAATTACTAACCCAACATTTATGAAATTAAGTAATATTTACTTCTACAGGTTCTCTCTTGATTTTTTTCCGTAAACTTTGTATGTCAAATTCATTCATCTCATTTGGCTAAAAAATTAGATTATACAATTTTAATATTAGACATTTTTCATCCAAAAAATAAAAACTTACTAATTTATCAACCTGTCCAGGTGGATTTACATTTCCTTTGCCACGTCTAAATCTTAACACAACTGATCGGCTATCAATAACCAAATTATATTTTTCTTTATACGCTTGTATCGCATCTTCCGCATTAGAAAATTTAATAAATGCATATCTAATAGAAAATTGAATTTTTGAATAATGTATTACTTAAACTAGTGGTGTACATATGGTATAGGCAGGGGTATGGAGGTATTACCCCTTTCCACTAGAAAATTTAATATATTTTTTGAACTTAAGAAAAATAGAACATAAGAAAAAATAATAACTAAAACATTAATGGCAAATTTTATTTTTGAAGAAAAATAATTGGTATAAAAATGTAGATTATATATTTTATGAAAATGTACTACACAGCAAAATGTATCAGAATCCATTATTTTTGAAAGTTTTTCAATGTCTATGGTAACATACGGGGACATATCATTAATTTTTATATTTGATATAAAAATATTATATAAAAATATATTTGAATATTTGATAGGGGTTTAAGAAATTATTTCAAATAATTTTGTCCCCAAAAAAGAAAAACAAAAAAAAGTAAATATGGCACTAGCTTATAAATACAAAATATATTTTGCTTGAATACTATAATAGAGTTTAGAAATTACCTTGTGTACTTCATTTTTTTAGCAAACCCAATGTCAACACGAGTGGCTTTTGGAAATTCATCTTTAACAGCATTAGATGTGATATTTGTTGGCAAATTTCCAAGATATAATCTGAAGTAATTAATAACTTTATGATCCATAATAATTATAATTAATATCAATATTAATTCATATACATGACTTTTAGAAGTTGTATAAAAAGAACTATTTAAATATACATACATACACAAACAGTCAGGTATAATAAAGTACTACCTATATAACATACTTACAATGTATATTTTATTTGAAAGTATAAAAACATGATTATTTTACAAATGTATTGTTGTAATATTAATCAACTACCTATACAACAAATGTGTACTTTACTTTAACTAAATACATTTTCAAATAATTTCAAATTTAAAAGAAATTATATAGTTTTTATATAAATCTAGAACTAAAGACACTTACGTATATGGATCAATGCACTCCGGGAATGCCTTTTCTTCAAACTGACTTTCTTTGATTTCTACCCTCAATTTTTCATGTTGGAAAAAAGTTTCATTTAGCGCATTTGCAACATTTTCAATATTTGCACTTGGTTGTACTTGCACATAACAATACCTAAAATAAAATTTAAAAAAAATAGTTATTATTGTAAGTTTTTACCAAATAAATGTATTACTTTTAAAATTAATGGAAAAAAATATATTTTATTGATGATTGCTGTTCAAATTACTTACCTCGGATTACATGGAGTATGGAAATGTACAGATTTGATGTCAGTATGAAAGTTCTGAACAATTTGCCGCGTAATTTCATGATCTGGAAATCTGATCATGATTTGTTGATTGTTTTTAGGTGTTCGAAGTTCCATCTCAGCAGCGATTGCTTTTACAGCATCTTCGCGGTTCCATGGTTTTTGAGCTCGCTGCGGTTCTCCAGATTGTTGTGATTTTAATTTGCGCTTACGTGTTTTGCATTCAGTCACAGCATTTGTTTCCTAAATTATACAATGAATTAAATAATAACTTTGTAAAACTAATAATAAATTATAAATATTCTATTAAAGTAGATAATTGATTTATAGAACAATTTTTAAAACAGATAATAATGTTGAAGGTAAAAGCTATTTAAAAATTAAAACACAACATAATTAATATAAAGAATGATCTCAGACCTGATTAGTTCCATTTGATTGATTTTGAACGGAACTACGAGGTCTGTTCATACGCATATGTTGCCTTGGTATAAACCGAGGTCTTTGATTAAATTGAGGCCAATTTTGTGTTGACGATGATGATGGTGTTTGTGGATTTTGTGGAGAATTAGCAAAGAAATTTCCATTCTGTAAAAGATAATAAGTAGGTAACAGTAATAAAATATAAAATACATATTATAATAAAATTCCCAGTAACATACAGCATTTTGAGAGAACTGTCTTGGATAATTGTTTCTTGGAGTATTCCCATACTGATAAGGTGTTCGTTGACGTGCAGTGTTGTTGAACGACCTCCAGCGTGGCAAAGGTGATCTTATAGTACTGTTACTAGATGAACTGAACGTGGGAGGATTGTTATTGCACGTTGTAGTGTTTGTAACGGTAGTTTTGGCCTGTGGCGCAGGACTGGGCATACGAAACTGTGTTTGCCATGAATTGGGAAAAGCTTGTGGCCAGAACCCATGGGGATGTGTTGGTGGTGGAGACGTGAAATCCGTCTGCAAGTGTATTTGGTTATTGTGTGGTGGAGGCTGTTGTGCCACATAACCAGGCAACACTTGTCTCGGTGGACTTACAATAGCCGCTTTATCAATCGACTGGTTTTCCACTAAAAAAACAAAAGAGATGAATATTAAATTACTGTACATAAGAGTTTTTCACCGTGTTTCAGGTGCAATATGTATGATGCTCACTCGTTGTAGCTTGTCAAACGTTTATCGTAGACATTACAACGATTCGTACAAGACCGACAAAGACATCGAAATAGGTCAGTTTTAAACGTACTGCGTTAGTGCGTTTCAAAAACTGAAAAAGTAAGAAGATAAATCGATAAATTGGTACCAAGTAGTAAGTACCTACAGAGTACACATACATACAATATACATACAACACCAATTACAATAACACAAGTTTCTTTGGCGCAGCTTGTCAGTAAGTTGTCACTCCCAGTGGCAGACTGTGGAAAACTAAGATAACAGGCCATGTTTTGAGAAACAATCCGGCAACGGCGCAATTACAATTTTGTTGTGTTGATAGCGTTCTTTGATGATAAAAAAAAGAAGCATTTTGTTTACGTTTAACTTTTTTTTTAATTTTTTACTCTTTCGTTTTTCCGTTTACTAACGTATATATTTATTTTTGTTTTTCGACGGTTCGAGTTATGTTGCGATACCAGTATACCGTAATTCACTCTGTGACGTTTCATAGGCTTCAATGAATGTGGCGGACCCGCCGTTTCTTGTCTGTACGAAAGTGACCGAAATACTTATGTTTTAGTCTACTCAATTCGCCGGCCCGGTATAATGGACTTGGTATACTCAATATTTCGAAAACAAGCTTGGAAAACACAATTCCAAAATGAACAGATGGAGGAAGATATGTGTTTCAAATGTCTGGCCAAGATCTCTGCCAATAATATCGTTGCGTGGGTAACCACATTCGATCTAGACGACCATGTTAACATAAACTGGGGTTCACACGTTTACATAGCCGATCTTAATGTGCCGTGGAAGTACCATAAAATCACATCTAATAATTGTACTGTCACAACTCTAGAATGGGATATGTATGGTTATTCACTGTTAATCGGGGATAAAAATGGAGCTGTATCAATATGGACTTGCAGTACTGATCACAATCTTACCAACTGGGTACAGGTTGGTTCGAAAGATTTTCGAGGCGAACCTATTATAGCCGGCACGTTTTTCCATTTGGGGAAAAAATTAATGCTTGTTAATGAAAAAGCAGATAATATTAACTATTTTGAAAAATTTAACTACGTCAGGTTTACACCATCTTTAAGAACATGGGGTGGCACAGGATTGCCAGGATGTTTAGTTGTGTCTGCCACAGGTATGATTGCTGCTCTGTTAATTAATGACAGCGGGGAGCCCATGATTTCAGCTACAAACAGTTTGGCTGTTGCTAGGTATCGTATATCTGTTGTTGACATCAGTTATCGACAAAATGGAAATTTTTTGATTGTCACATCTGATGGACGGCCACGATCACCAATACATTGTTATGAAGTCTCAATAAAGCTTGTTAATGAAAAAAGTTGTACTATAGTATCACAGTGGCTGCCTAGCTTTTTCTTAACATTTAACGAAACAGTCGATAGAGTTATTTCGCATGTGAAATTTTTACTGCGAGAAGGTTCAGAATCCCTTGTAATTGGAAGCAATAGCAGTAATGGATGTATTATAGAAACATGGGAATTAGTTAAAAAAACTAATCCAATTAATAAAGTATTTAAAAAAGTCATTACTGAAGACCATCCAACAGTGTGTTGGATTAAAAAAAGCTCATTTACTGTTGGAGCTCAATTAACAGCATTGGCTACACCCAAAATGTCTATATCCTACAATCAATCTTCTTGCAGTCAATATGTAGTGGCTGCATTTAGTAATCATCAAGTATGCTGTTTATCCAGAGAACTGACTCAACAATGTTTGTTTGAATTGAGCAGCTATTGTGAAGATAACATTGGAAAAATAGGCTTACAGCATAGTAGCAATATTCAATTTTCGGACTTGGATATTTCTTACTTAGGAAATGTGTTTGTTGTTTGCGATAACATGGGTAATTTATATTTATTTCAACTACTTTCTGTGGCAGAACTGAATGGGCCACTAACTGTTGCCTATGCCACATTACAACTTGAATATTGCTTGGTGACTGGCCTGGATTGGTGGGATTTGGCCATATCGTTAAGACCTAACATGTTAGAGGCCGTGTGCAATCGCTTTAGTGAAAACTTCCAAAAACAAACTCAGGTACTTCAACAAAAAGAGTATACTACCTATTTGAGTATTCGTTCTTTTCTTTACAAAATGATGCCGGGAGCACAAGGAAAGCGTTCTGACCTTATGCATTTAATGACACTTCATTCCATATGTAATGCATTCAAAAATGTTTTACGTGTCAGTGACATCATGGTCGATCGTGATCCAGCCGAGAATATATCAAATGCACTTAAAGAGCCTATTGTGGACATAGACAAAATTTTACCTAGTTTGGGTGGTAAGGATTTTACTGTAGAACCTAGCACTCTTCAATCACTTCATCAACTCATTCAATGGGTAGCACAGCTTGCTTTAAATGTAGTTTCCAGAATACCAGAGCCACGGGACAATGTTGGATATAACTTATTAAATGATTTATATGCCATAAATTCAATAAGAGAGCTATTACTAATGATTCGTATATGGGGTCTGTTGAGGCCTAATTGTTTACCTGTCTTTATTAAAAATATCGACAATTTAGACGTTTTGTCAGTTACATTCCGTTTACTCTCCCGATTTGTTCAACTAGGGGGTGAACATGATGAAATGTTGTTTGATGAATGTTATACACTTCAAAGCCAGGTCAATATAACTCCACTTTCATCAGTTGCAGCAGGAATTCACGAAGTTGCATCTCCTGCTCTTTACTATCAACATTTACCATTGAAGTTGGTGTTTGGACAAGAACCAGATTGTTTGAGATATAATACATCTTCCATAGATACAATAACAAATGGGAAACAACATTCAGACTACATGAAAGATTACGATGTCATCAGGAATGTATACATTGGTAAATGTCCATTAACTGTGAAGCAGTGTAATAGATGTGAAGGTAAAATGCAGTTGGTAGGAAATTCAAGAACAGCAGCAATTAGAGTATGGGAAAATAGGTGGGCAAGAAATTGCAGATGTGGTGGTAGGTGGAGGACAGTCAAGGTAGGTGGGCAGTAGCCAGTAAGTTTAATAATAGACTATAACATTATTAATAAAACCTAAAATTCAGTATATTTAACAATAAACTTCAATTTTAAACTATCTTAGGCGATTGTGACTCCATTGTACATGTTTATAGTTTGATGTTGACTAACTCAAACTGTTGAATGACTTATTCAGTAATCATTATTTATATGGTTTGTGTCCACGAAAAATCATTTAATTATAATAGTTTAAATGATTATCACTTTATCAATTAGGTAAATCTGTTTTATATAAAATGTATTATTTAATTATATTTTGTTAAATTTTCTATTATACCGTGTCTTTGATAATACCTACGTAATAAATTAAATTGTATTCTTATACCAAACAGATAATATCGCCAAGTTCAAGAAGTTTTTTTTATACAAACCATTAGTATAAAATAATCTTCCAGATTATATTTTGATCTCTGAATTGTTAGTTAAATATAATTAATTTTAGAATAGTTCAATGATGTATATTTACTATTATAATATCTTATGATGATTAATTTATCGTTCATACAAAAACATATGATACCTTGATGTAACAAATGAAAGTTTCTTATGTTTAATATTGTTATCTTGATCACACTTACACGGTTAAGTATATTCTAATTTATAAACAAGTCAATAGTACTGTACATAGCCGCTGGAAAATAAATAATTATGCTAAATTGTATGTACACATTTATATGTTCAACTGTCTTTTTTTTTTGTTATGTATTTTTGTTTGTAAATTATTTGAAAAAAAAATCATTGTTTGTTTTTTTATTTAAACAACTATTTAATAAATGTAATATACATTACAATGTTTCTATCAATTTTTGGGTATTTCATTTTTAGACTCATTATTTAAGTCATCAGTGATTTCAGTTTTTGAAGTTTGTCCTGAATAGTCTGTAGCCAAATACGTCATTAAATCTGTCAATCCTTCAAATTCTGTACGTGAATTGTGAACAGTTGGAGTAAGCCTTGGAAGAATAGAACCTATTTTTAATCTAAATTCGTGCATCTGTAAAATTCAAATACAGTCATATTATTATAGAATATATTATGTTTGTATGATGGTGTTTAAACTGTTTGAAATTCACGGATACAAGCTTTCTTACTGATAATTTGAGTTAGTTTTTTTACAAGTAAATTTAAAAGGATCCATGAATCTTAAACCATAAATACTAATAGATAGATATATTAAAGAGGTAATTATTCAATAATTAAATTTATCTTTTTTTATAATACTATTACTAATACACAACACTAAATTCAAAGGTCATAATGATAATTATTATCATTATGAAAATAACTATATAAAATGTACTGTACATTAATACATAATATAATAAGAGCGTGAACACACCTTCCGGTTACTGGCCGCAGCAATAATTAACCGTCTGGTTAGACCGCAAAATGCTGCGGTTTATAACAGCCATAGCTCTTATTTTAGAATATTATGGACAATCTATTTCATAACGGTGTATTTTGATCAACCGGACAACCACTGCAGTTATAATTCTGTGAGAAACCGGACAGTGTGTTCTTAGGCTAATATTGTGATTCAGATAGATAAAATAATAAAATTGTTGTATAGTAACTGAGAAGTATATAAATGTAATAATAAACTGCAATGTTTGTATTTTATTTATTTTTATTTATTTAATTTAATTTTCATATACATATGAAATACTGAGCCCCACTGAGAAAACTCGTATGCAATCGATACTAAGCCAAATTTTTTAAATTTTGAATTTTAAGGAGGGGTTACAAAGATTGGTTGGCTCATGAAAAAAACAAATAATTTTTGGTTTGTATATGGTTGCCATAGCCCATAAGTTGTAGAAAATTAAATAGATATTATGAATATTGAATAGATATAATTTTAGACCTGTATTTTATATTTGGTCAAAATAACCCAAACTGTGTTAAGAATCTGTGCATTTTAATTTAAAAAAGTAAAGGGATAAATCCACAGGCATTTAATTTGTCACAAGCAATGCCTTGAAGGATTAGTTAGGTTAAAATATGGAAAAATTTTGAATTTACATCTAACCTTGGAAAATATACAATATAAATGAGTTTATTTTATAAATTACCTGGGTAACTCAAAGTTTTGTTATATATAAAATTTTTTTTTGTTCCTTGAGAATTTGAAATACCAAGGTTCCACTGTAATTGTATTACCTGAAGTATTCAGTTTTTGATGCTTTACTTAAAATGGGTTCTACAAATATAAAAATCAAACATCAAAAGCGCAAAGCTAATGATAAGTTAATGTTAATGAAAATTGCCAATGTTCCAAAACTACAAAAACTTTGAGTATGGTGTATCAATCAAAAAAAAAAACTGGCTATTTGAATTGTTAACTAAAAATTTGAATAATTTCTCAAAACACTATGTTACCAATTAATAAATTGTATAGTTCATTGTTATATTATTTTTTACATAGGTAACTTAATAAATTTATTTATACATATACTTATTTTTATTTAGATAGAGTTTTTGATCAATTTTTACAGTAAGAATTGTTATAAAAAAATGACTGTACCTAATGACTTTCAAAATTTGTATGGGCTCTACATTTTAATGATTATCCCCAGAACCAAGAGTGCACACGTCTATGTTAATGGTAGATAAATATATTTTTTTTTTATCAACTATTTACAAATATCAGAAGTGTTTTTAATTGTGTACCTATTGATAATTTTTCAATCTGAATCTAACATTAGTATTCAGATTGATGGCTCTCTTTTTTGTGCAGCGTTGAAGAAATATGAAATTATTAAAAATTGAGTATTAAAAACTCATGTCTGAACTTTTACCCATGTAAAATTTAGGAAAAATGGTATACTTTTGTTTTAAAAATATGAATATAATCTCCGTGGAAAAAAGGTTGACTTTCTGTGGATACTGAAAATTTAATGAAAAGTGTAAAGCATTTATGGCACAGAACATACATTAAGTATAAACTTAGTTGTCTTTATAGTATTGTTATACTATATAAAGTGCTACAGTATATTATGTTTCTTTTAAATTTTTGTACAATATATATAATTCAACATTTGCTTAACTACCTATAATAGTGATTATTAAAAAAGATACTTGCATCATTAGCACCACTCATTTTCCAAACACCATAAAAAAACAGCCCACAGCCGCCAACAGCGTAGAATGTTCCCCATTTCAGTGCTCTAATGGCCAACTGTACACCTGATTCAGTAGTGGGTAACGGAGGAGCTTGTCCTTTGGAAAACATGGTGGGATCTGTTTTTCTAGCTGATGCCAGAGTTGACGCAAACGCGAATATACCCGCACCAGCCGCAATACATGTTAAAAACGCGGCTGAAGCTGAAATTTACATAATATTATGTTCACGGCAATCAAAACAGTTTAAATAAGTATATTAATAATTAATGTAATTAAATAATAATAATACCTATAGTATCACTTGATGTTTTTGCGACCATTGGTAATTTAGTTTTCTCATTTTCTTCTTTACTTATATCAACCATTAAAAAGCGTATTTACTATTTAATAAGAAAAACGAATGAAAAATCAAAATAACATAGTAGAAGTAATTCAAAAACGTAAGATTAAATACAAAAAATTAAAGTACAAAACATTCATAGTCCATAGACTATTATTTAGGCATTAGCCAAAACCGGCATTTTTGAACAAGTTATTATCATGATTCATAGTATCTAAAGCCGTGGTATAAAATAAGAGTAATGATGATAATACTTTATTATTTTTAACCTATCAATTTGGTCGGTGAATATCACGATTAAAGATATAATATCTTTAATCGTGGTGAATATCAAGGTTTATAGATTATCTATAAACCTTGGGTGAATATTACAGTGAATACCAAGAACTTTATTATTTCTTTATTATCGTGGTGAATACAGTGATAGATTACATCGTGGCTTAATCTATGGTAATAATAATTACTTTATGGTTTGTATCCATAACATAGAACAATATCTATACCAAAAAAAAAACATGCTGTTGCATACAAAATATCCTAGCCCTGGTAATTAAAGAATTTTGCTAACAAAATAAACGCGTATTTGGTGTATTTCGTGATTGAAATATGAATAAAAACCACGATTAGAGATACTATCTATAGCCGTGATAAAAACTAAAAAGGAACCGACTACTAGCGCTTGGTGGCGATTCCATTTGATAATGCGATAGTAAGAACACAGAATCAGGGCCGTTTCCAAAATTATAGGTAATCGGCTCCGTTGGAAGCCGAAATTTTTTTAAGAACCCGTTACCAGTTATCTTGTTCTGAGAAGTGCCGTTTACCGGTTACCGGCTACCATACACCACAATAAAAAAGTGATTACCAGTTACCGATTTTTAACGGTTTCCAAAATATTTAAATAACCGCTTACCAATTTTAAGCGGTTTAAATACCGCTTTTCACATCACATTTTTTAATTTTTCTTATCAACTATGAATTATTTATAATTATGTTTTATAAGTTCATTATACTGTTGTTTATGATGTGAAAAAATGTTTTTTTCTAAATTGGAGGAATGCTTACCAGTCATAATTTTATTACAATTATTTACATTACATTACACAAGTATTTTCACTTACGTTAAACGTAAAAAACATTTCTAGCACTGGATTTTACATAATTAATTTAAAACTTAATAGAAAACAAGTAACAACAACAAAATATAAGACGTTTAACTTATAACTGTACACGCGAATAGCATAGGTAAACTATACAACAAGACGCCGTTCTGTTGGCTATATAGTAAGTAGTGACTGGGTACTATACAATTATACAAAAATACTGAAAGTGAAATACTGAATAGCAAATAATAATAATAATATTATTAATAGCACGTAATAGACAATAGTGTAATACTACGATAAGTAGTTAGTAAATACTAAATCATATGATACATATATATATATATAT
>NC_042494.1:122811240-122842368 GCF_005508785.2 Acyrthosiphon pisum
CCCCCCAAAAATATCCATGGCCCTCCCAAACATTTCCTACATTTTGTTTTAAGCTTATTCAATATTATCAAAGTAAGGCTTTATTACCTATTACCTATTAGCCTCCCCAAATCTCAAACGCTATTTGCGCCTATGGGTTTGGGGCAGTAAAACTGCTTCGATTTTCTTCAACAGTATCTTGTTCGATAGGAAAGTAAATCTAGTACGTGCATTCGGGAGGTCAAATTTAAAATTCCCAATAGATTTCAAAAGCACCGGGAAAATCAACATAAAAATTAAGGAAAAACGGGAATTTTTACGCAAAATTGGTTTTTTACAAGATCGATTTTGGTTTTTGGTGTAACTCTAAAACAAATAAACCATGAGCGTATATACATGACATTTTCACTGGTCGTTTATATTTGCATTTTCTACACACGATAAAATTTTCAAAATATTAAGATTTGTTTTGCACTGTTTAGAAACATTTTTAGTTTTCAATTTTATCAGACTTTTTTTCTTTGAATGTCAATAAAACTTTATTTGTTAGGTAAAAAAGCTTGGAAATTTAATAAAAGGCTCCTACTATATTGTTACAATGACATTTGAAAATTCTTAAAAATCCTTAGTCATGGTTTTTTTTTAATAGTATTTAAAGTTCAAATCTTGACAAAATACGGAAAAATCACGAAAATTAGGAAATTATTTTGAGTTGAGAATACATAAAAATTTTTCTTTTTAAATCTAAGATTTGAAAATGTAATATAAGATTATTCATAAGTTTGTCTACCTTTATAAAAAAAAAAATGTCTACAAGCAAATCAAATTAAATTTATATGAGCGTTTGAAGTTCATATTTTTACAATATTGGATATTCACTCGATTTCTCATGTAGCGGTTTTGTTATTTTATTGTTATTCAAAAACGAATAACTGTAGATACATGAAAATTTCACTGAATGTTTATTTTTTCATTTGCTATACACCATACAATTTCTAAAATATTTTGACTTTTTTTGAGCTGTTTACTTTACGGACATTGTCAGTTTTCAATTTTTTTTTGTTTTTTTTCTATAAATATCGATAAAATTTTATTTGTTGGGTAAAAAAGCGTGAAAATATAATGCAAGGCTCCGGATATATTGTTATAACAGCAGTAGAAAAATAAATACACAGGCACAATTTTTTTTTATAAGGATTTAAAGTTCGAATTTTGACAACATTTATCAAATTTAAAATGTAATAATTACATAATAATTTTGTAGTTAAAAGTTTATAAAATGTTCAAATTTTATATCTAAGGATTGAAAATTTAAAACAAGGTTCCACATAAATAGGTTATATACTTACATATAAATTACTTTATCAACAATAATTAACAATAAAATAACAAAAATGTCATCAAATATACTTAGTAATATCATAGCCTGACTGACCGTTTTCGCTCAGAATCGTTTGTCTTATACAGTGATATTATATCATTGAATTCAAATTTAATACTGTCCATTATACAGTGACCCACTTCTAACCTACTGTACAGCAGAGCGACACCCACTTACCCACTTTTTTTTATTTAAATGGTGCCATCAAGAGCGTAAATTAGGGGGGTAAAGGTGGACATGTCTACTCTTGATTTTCCGTGTCTATTATACATTTATACATAGTATAATATTATAACTGATATGTCAATGTATACATTGAATAAAGAAAATTGATTATCATAGTGTTCGCTACTAACTTCTTGTTCTATATAATCAAAAAAATTTATTTTATCCAACAATATTTTTTACTTGGGCAGGGGGGTGGCATAATCTAATACCCGAAATAATATTTACTAAAATGTGGAGTAGATTTAAATAATTTGTTGTTAATGATATATGTACCAACCTAATAAATTTTCCACTTTTTCAAAAAAAATTTTATATCTTTTCCATGGTTTAGATATGTCTAATGGCAATAACGTAATACCTTGCTATTTCTATTTTAGTTTGTGAAACAATTCTAATTTAAACTCCAAGCAAATTTTTTTTTTAATTATTAGATGCAAATATTCACATGGTATGGTTGTTTGCTCGGACATTAAAATCAAAAACATCTTCAGACTTGTTAGGTAAAACCACTTTGGGTAGGTCTTCTATCGGAGTTAAAATAAATTTGTTAAAAGCACATATACACCCGGCGAAAATTAGCATGAATTGTCTATAGCCTGCTTCAGCCATTAAGAATTTCAATACTTCAATTCACTATAACTAAGAACTAAGTCCGACCGACAAAATTCTGATGTCTACTTAATTTTTTTCATCAAAAACTACCTAGGACGTTATGAAAAAAAAATTTTAAAAATCGCACAAGTTCCAAACTAGAATTATTCCCTTTTGTGTTATCAAATATCTGTGGACTATACTCTATTCAGAATAAGATTGAACCGCTTTGCACATGCAGACTGAGCCGCCGAACAGTGCCTGACCTCTCATTCGATGACTACGCGTTCTGTGATTGGCCGACAGTCATCAACAGCCGTCGTCGGGCGCCTATGCTAACGCTCTCACCGAAGTCCGGATTGTGGTGGGGATAGGCAGAAAAAACATGTTTTGGTTGGTCGAGTGGTTCAACCTTATTCTGAATAGAGTATAGTGTTGTCAATTGACATATTATGTGTCTGAACCACAAATTAAGATAATATAATCTTTGATAATTATAATTTTTATTATTTCCTACTGAAACGTTCAAACATATTATTATTTAATATTTAATAAAAACGTATTATTGTTATCAAAATGCGAATAATAATAATAATAAATGTCTTTTTTAAGTGACTAATTGTAAGTATTTTAACAAAATCTTTAAGGACTATCTAAGGGAAAATTAAAAAAAAATATTATTATGAAATATTGTAGAATGAAAACAATTATGAATTTTGGTAAAAATAGTTTCTGATTACTTCGCTGATAGATAATATAAAGAATGGATAGGACATAAGAACTTTCACATGAAAATTTTGTGATACTATTTTAAGGTTATATGGGGCGAATATTGATGTGATAATTGATAAATAATAATAAATATTAAATAACATAATTTTATTTTGTTAAAATATTATTTTCCAATTTCCATTTTCCAGGTACAGGTGGCAAAACAGTCAAAATACAAACTGACAAATATATAAATATAACTGACTATCATGTTTATTCATTATTATTTAATAAAATAGTTTTGCACATAACCTTAAAAAGCCCCATATCGTCCTTCTCTTTTTACGTTCTCTCTTCCCCAAAAAAGCACACGGGCCCCATATGGAACTGGTATAGGCATGTCCTATCCATTCTTATATTATCTATGACTTCGCTCCGTTCGGTTCATATCATCGTTTTAAAATGACGCGTGACGTCACAGGTTCCATCGGTCAGCCGCCCGCCTATTGCAATACACGTATTTCCTCGACGCATCGTTAGTCATTTATTTATATATTAACTTATAATACTCAAAATAAAAAGCGGTTTTCATATTACAAAACCTTAGATATTTTCCTACAACCTGACACCAACATTCTCTTGAAAAAATAAATATTAAACGTAGAAAACGTATATTTTATTCATAATTTATACATCTTTTCGTTTGTTCATACAATCATACTTAATAATAATAATAATAATATTATTATACCAACAGTGGCAGATATTATTTAACATGACGGGCTGGTGAAATAATTGTAAAATAGAAATAAACGAAAAGACGTATAAATTAAATGTTTTCTATCTTTAATAGTTTAATATTTATTATTTCATTATTATATCAGGTTGTAGGAATATGTCTAAGGTTTTGTAATATGAAAACCACTTTTTATTTTGACTTTTGAGTATTATAATTTATAAGTTAATATATAAATAAATGACTAACGATGCGTCGAGGAAATGCGCGTATTGCAATAGGCGGGCGGCCGACCGATGGAACCTGTGACGTCACGCGTCATTTTAAAACGACGATAACGATTAAACCATAGTCCATAGACATATTAATATATATATACACATATACACATATATGTCTATGGATTAAACGGAGTGATGGATAATATTTTTAACGGTAACCAATTTTTAATTATACCAAATACTAACGATTTAGCTTTTATCTATTTTTCCTTGGATGGTCCTTTAAGTAAACTAATACTGGGAAAAATGTCGAAAAATAAGGTGAATATAAATTCTAATTCACTTACATGTCACATGGTTATATATATTATTATTATTTTATATTATTGACCCTTGGGGTCTGTGTTAAATAACTTTGTGTATTTGGAAAGCCGTTTTTAAAATGTGATTGAGCTTCTCTATTTATTAATTCCCACTTCGCTTCAATTCACAACTTCTTAGAACCGTTAGTAAAACAGCAGCAAAGAAATAAAAAATTGGACACAAACCCTGAGAAATATATAAAAATGATTCAATGCATACTTTAAATAGTCATACAAGACAAAAAAAGCACACATTAGCACAAAAATAGAGAGCACAAATATGTAATAAGAAAGAAAAAGAGGACCCAGAAGAACTAAAAATAATATAAAAGATAAAGGAAAAATTTAATAATAAGAATCTTTAATATAATAACTATAAATTAATTTACATTTTATCAATATTGCATACTGTTGTTATTTAAAATAAATACATATAATCCCATTTTTTCAATTAACAACCATGTTTATCTAAGTTTATTATCTTTAAAAAACTTATTAATTACTTTAAGTATTCATCTATAATGAGTAATAAATAATAATACAACTATGAACTAATACCGAAAGTTCATTTTGTTTCTTAAGATTAGCTACTTTAACTCATATAAACTGATAGCATTTTTTTTTTTTTTTATCGATTTGTAAATAATAAATAGTATGCTATTAATATTTAAGTACACATACTTTAAAACTACCAAACGTTTTACAAGCTGCCTTCAACAAATGGTCAAACATCCTTAGGTAATCTAAATTTGGTTATTGTTGGTTATATTATAATAGTACTTATGACCTATAATCTATAGTGTGGCAACCAAAAGAAGTGAATCAATGTAGATTAACGTTAAACTGATTTTATAAATAATCAAGGTCACAAATGTTAAATTGTTTATCTAATATAGAAATTAAAAAATATTTTAGCTTACTCCCATTTAACTATAAATTATTTAAAAACAAATAATTTAGATAGGAATTAACTTAAAATATATAATACCTCATTAGTTATTACATTAAATATATACAATTATTCAAATCATTATTATATGACTTATTATAGTTTATCTCAGAAAAAAACAGTAAAGGTAATAATACAATCTTCATCTCTAACATATAAAATACAGTTGAAATAAGATCTGTGTCATAAATTATTAAGCAATTGATTTTAAAGATTAAATTCTATACTAAAATTTAAAAAAATAATAGTTATAAGGCTGTTTACTGTGAAATTTTTGATTATATTAAGGAATTGTAGTATATTAGATAACACAATAGGGTACAATTTTCGTCAATACACTTGTAGAAAATTAAAAAATATTATTTTATTTTATTTATAACTTTGTATAAGTATAATTTAGTATAAGTAAATATATTCAGATTTTTTTAGCTTTATTTATTTAATAAAATAGAAAAATGTACAATCTATATGTATATAAACAATAAGCAAATAAGATGAACAATAGTAGGAAGTAGTATAATGAGAATAAGGAGTGTCCTATGACACTATATCAAATATGTCGTAGCTTTACCACGGTGTTAGTTGTGCTATGGTCAAAATGATGGCTTTTTCTTTTACATCTTTAATAAAACATATACCTACTAAACCTATATATTATATTTTAATCATTGATACTCAATACACATTTTATTAACGTTTTTAAAAATAATATAATAATATTCTAAATACATTTAATTAGGTACTTAAATTATATAGATTAAACTAAGATAAAAATGAGATATTATTCATAATAGGTATACCCAGGGCCGTCCTTAGGGCAGGACGAACAGAGCCTACGTCCTGGGCCCCACGCCTTCACCAGTTGGACAGGCCTCGCTTTTGTAGATACAATAAAAAAGTCAAGTTAATGAGAAAAAAAAATTATCATTTATATATTTTTATACCTTCAATTGCTGTAATTTTTACTACCTATACAGGCTCCCAGACAGCATTTTTTTGATTAATAATATTATTATAACATTATAATAACGAATAATATTAGTATAAGGTTATTATAATACTATTATAATATTATCATTACAAAATTCTGTCCGGGCTATACATACTTATATTAATTGACGTCAGTCGTCAAATAAATGTTTTGCATTTTAAACGAGCTAATATGATAAAAATTCAATTTTTAAAGTTGAAAATCTTAGATAAAAATCTTCAAAGCGTATAATATTTACAGAAAAAAAATGCTAACCAACCAAAATTTATATTTATATTTCAATTTTTATTGACACATTTGCTAATTTAAGACACAGGAAGGTTAATTTATAATATATTAGATTCTGAGGTGCGAAAAAATGTATTGAATTTACAATGTTGTTTTTTTTTCTGTTTTGTAAGGCGGATTTTGGGTAGTAAGAGTGCTCCGATTTTCGAGATCAGCCTTTTTACTGATAGAAAAGTGAAACTAGTTGGTATTTTTGGGAAATCAAAATTAAAAATGTCTAGTAGTCTCAGAAAGCGTTGAGAAAAACAAGAAATTAGGTGACTTTTATAGAAAAACCAATTTTTGAAAAAAATCGATTTTATTTTTTTAGTGTATATCAAACATTATTACCTAACTGTAGAACCTTGAAATTTACAACAAATATTTATATTAGAATTTTCAATAAAACATTTTCTCAATATTTTGACTATTTTTGAATTAGTTATAGCCTTAAGCCTCTGAGAAATTTTTCTATTTTTCTGAATTTTTTTAATATTATCCTCGATAAAATCTTTTTCATTTAGTAAAAAATCTTGAAAATTTAATGATAGGTTCCTTATAATTTTCATAAATGGAAGTTTAAAAGTACATAGGCTCAATTATTTGTTATATGCTTATAAAGTTAAATTTTTAACAAAATTCATAAAAGTTTTTCTTTTCATAGCTAACATAAGAAATTTTAATAGAAG
This sequence comes from Acyrthosiphon pisum, assembly GCF_005508785.2. Taxonomy (NCBI): domain Eukaryota; kingdom Metazoa; phylum Arthropoda; class Insecta; order Hemiptera; family Aphididae; genus Acyrthosiphon; species Acyrthosiphon pisum. Next base: position 122,818,346 of record NC_042494.1, read on the forward strand.
GTTTCCAACAAGTTTTTGTACCTCTATCAAACTAAAAAAGTTCCCCGGAAAATCACGTTTTCGATTTTTGTTAATTTTTTTTAACTACTAAATTTGATTATTTATACAAGTGTGCTAAGCTGATAGTTTTATCACTCAGAATATTTTTTCGTTTACAATAATTTATCAATGTAATTTAAATATAACACATCCATTACAATGACTTGCTTGACACCCACTGTACAGCAGAGCGGTACCCACTTGTCCACCTTTTTTCATGTTGTATTAGGTGCTTACTATATTTATAGGCTTAGTAATTTATCAATATTATTATATTAATAATATTTTAGGCCCCGCAAATTGACTGCCATGGGTATACCTATAAACTTAAATAAAGCTTGTAAGTACATTGCTATTTTTTTTAAATATTATCCATTTGATAATGGATAAAGGAGTTACTTTTTGTAACAGATTTAATTTTTTTGTCATTGTATGAAATATTAACTAGTTTAAATAAAACAGGATATGAATAAAAATTAATAAAACAAGTTTTGAATTCTTGAAAATTATAACGCAGTCAAAAGTAATGCATCTATAATAACATAATATACAGTTGTGGTAAACTCGCAATTAGGTTAATATACACAGTATACACTGGCACGACTAACGTTGGGTTAAAATTGCTTTTAGATAAATGATAGTTCTATGTGTACATCCTTAATGATGTGATAATTGACAACTATTGAACATTTTAAATTTTGATTTTACGTCTATATGCCTTTGATGACCATAGTACGTACACAATTAATCACATCTTCAGATGATTCAATTAGTAAAAATAACTTCATGCTAGGCTATTATGAAACTGCAAGGGTCATTGAAGCAAAATATTTTTATTTATACTGTTTATAATAATTAAACTTCTAATCCCAATAACTCACTAATCAGTTATGTAATATCTGTATCATAATATTAATTATTTATTTATTATGGAAATTAAATCTGTAAAGAATTAGTTGGTAGGTAATTAAATATTTATGTTAAAAAATAATAGTATTCTTTCTAACTTTTTTAACTCAAAATAATAAAAATTTACTATGTAGGTAAGAAATGTTTTATTTTTATAATTTAAAATGTGAAAGTTATAGTAAACACAACTTGGAAAAACGAACATTTAAAGTTTTGTATACCGTAAATATTTTAGTGTGACAGACATTATCCCTGCCTGGAATCAGGGCCTGTGATTTCCTAGTAATATTATATAGTAATTGTTGTATTTTTGAGTGGCACATTGAATACTAACTATAGTGTGATCATAGCAGAAAGAAATGAAAATAGACTGAATTTACAAATGCTTACTGCTAGTTGAGTCACCAAGATTCTATACTATTGAGGTAAGGACATAACTTTAATGTTAAAAAAGTAGGCAAGTGGGTATCACTCTACTATACAGTAGATGTCGAGATGGTCAATGTAATGGATTGGGATTAAATGTAATTACAATGGACTTGTTTTTCATCATATTTGTTTAAAATAGTTTCATTATTAAAGACTACCAACCGAGCTACCAACCTATCTTATTCGAAGTGGATAATTGATAAGTCCGATAGTCTATCCTGCGCATGATATGATACATGTGTAATATTTTTAATTATTATTTAACATAATCATGGGATTCGGGGTGCCAAAGCTAATAAATAATAGAAAAATAAATAAATAATAAATGTATTTTAAAATAAAGGTTGAAACACCATTTCTGTTCAGAATTGTTTAGATAAGCAATGATTTGTCACCATTTTAACATAAATAATAGAATAGAATAGTTATAATATTAGAAAATTACACAATGGGAATCATTAATAATAAATTAATTTTAAAGGTTAATAATAAATTAAAAATAATAATGAATTCATGACACTTACATCTGGTCGGAATTGAGTTCCATAAACATGTGCAACTACATACAGGTTTTGTAAGTAGCGATATAGGATCAAATCCAAGTTGCAAAAGTGTCTGTCGATTTTCTACTTTTAACTGACGAATATCCAACATTAATCTTTTTATATCACCTAAGACCTAAATGTTGAATAATAATCAATTATTAAGTAGCTATTATGTAATTTTAAATAATAAAATGTGAAACAAAGAAATCATACATTAATACTTATAGGTGGACTTTTTAAGTCAGCTTCATTAATGAGTAAAAGAGCACGGCCATCAATGCAATGATCTTCAGTAAGTATTCGAGAATATTTACTATGACCCTTTTTCTCCAGCCAAATGGACACTTCTCGCGGATTCCAACTAACTACAGATTCCATTATAACACTATGTTTTTAAAAAGCAGTAACAACAGACAAAGTATGTGAATATTTAATAACAAAAATTAATTTTAAAGTCATGGCGCGAAATAAAGTTTATTTTTTTTTTTGTTTAATGCACTTCGAAAGCTATAGAAATATAATTATAAACTATTGAGGACGATGAAGTCTTACAGTACATCTAATCTACAACGAAGAACGTAGACTACATCAATACGTAGTTTAGACTAGTAATACAGTAATTGGGCAGCGCTCCTTCCAACTATTCAAAGTGACTAGTGAGTATAAACTGCAGCAAGTATGCAACAATGCTAGTATTCTATTCGGCGAATAGTATTCGCAATTCCCATACTTTAGTCAATAAATAATAAGAGTTGGGATTTGTGATATCTTATACTGATAAGTGAATTGTGATCACGATTTAAGATATACAGGTTAAACATCGGCCTATAACGAATAGTGCTATATGATGACTGTTGAACCAACTATCCGAAACAGCTGAGACCCTCGATCACTAGCGCTCGTTGTGGTTTAAATATGTTAAATATATATATAATATCATAACGCCATAATAACTTACCACGGTTATCTGCTTTTGATACCAATAATACCTACAGTCAAGGTGTATTTATAATACACTTTGATATGTTATTTTACATGTTCCCCGTTACAGATCCACCCCCCGCCGGCCAGATAATTGATAAGTTTTCAATCGCCAATAGGATCGTTGAGAAAACTTGTATATAATATCTTTAATCGTGGTTAATGGTTATACTACCAGAGATTAAACGTTTTATAATTATTTTCTAATGTGGTTTTACTGTTCTGTGAGATTAAAAGTAATGAACATAATAATTAATTATAATTTAATAAACTGTTCAGTAAAATAAAATACAAATAAAAAAAAACGTTAATAACATTTTTCTATAAATGGTGTTAACCACAATTATTAAGAAAAATATTCGTAAACTATGAATTATTAAAAGAGTTAAGATTTTGAAAATTCCGTAAGTTCTTCTGTTGGTCACATTGCCAAATGCCGCCATTTTCCCGCGTTTATGGGCGCTATCTTTTGTGAGTCGTTGAGTACTGAATAGAATAATGACTTCGGCTTTCGGCAATCTGCACCGTTCAATTTCAATATATTGTTCCTTTTAATTGTTAACTATTAAGTCGTTGGATTAATTTTTACGATTTTACATTTTCTCACTGAAACCCGTTTTGTATCGTCAGTGTTCTCAATTAACTCTTTTATAATATTATTTATTTTTCCCGAACCTAATTACCCAACACACCATGTTTGAAGCAAGACTTTTGAAGAGTGGCCAGCTCAAAAAGATTTTGGAAGCCATTAAAGAACTATTAAAAGAAGCGACATTTGATTGTTCTGATTCTGGGATTCAACTTCAAGCCATGGACGACGCCCATGTTAGCTTAGTATCCATGTGTTTGAAAAGTACTGGTTTTGATAAGTTTCGCTGTGACAGGAACTTGTCAATGGGCATCAATCTAGAAAGGTATACATATGCACATTATTACTTGTATTATATAGGCAATTAGGTAGTTTATGAAAATTATATTTATTAATTTATTATGATCGTATATTAATTTAGCATGGTGAAAATCATGAAGTGTTGTTCTAATGATGACATTATGACTATCAAAGCTCAAGATAATGCAGATACTCTCACTATTATGTTTGAGACATCGAACCAAGAAAAAATGTCGGACTATGAAATGAAACTCATGAATTTGGATCAAGAACATCTTGGTATACCTGTATGTTGAAAGTTAATCTTTAATTTGTAACATTGTTTTAAAATATTGGCCTAATGCATAGACTATATTCACTTTGTCATCAAGCAAGATACTGGGGAGGGGGGGGGGGTGAGTAGAATGAGTGCATTTTCTCGCTGGAGAGAGTATAGGTACCATGTTGGCAGCCACAACAAATCCGAATTATCGTGGTGAAAATTTTTTTTTTCTTTTGGAGGCTCTCCGTAAATTATGTAAGTGTAAATTGGCCTGTCAATTATAAAAAACGAATCACCCTGCTTTGAGCTATGTTATAACTGAATATAATTTTTATTCTATTCTCTGTATTTTTTATATTCTGAGTGGAGCGATGAATGTATTGATTTTACAATGATGTGTGGTTTTTTATTTTTTATATTTTTATTTTTATTTTTGTGTCTGTGCACAAGATTAGTAGACGAAATATAGCTTCGATTTTCAACTTACGTATCTTGTTTTATGGGAAAGTGAATCTAGTTAGTACTTTTGGGAAGTCAAAATTTAAAATTCCCAATAGTTTCTAAAGTGCCCGGAAAAACATAATGAAAATTAAGGAAAAACGGTAATTTTTACTCAAAATCGGTTTTTGACAGAATCGATTTTGGCTTTTGGTGTAACTCTAAAAACAATGATCGTAAATACATGAAATTTTCACTGAATGTGAATATTAGCCTTTTCTATACATGTAAAAATTTTCAAAATATTTTAACTTGTTTTGAGCTGTTTAGAGACATTTTCAGTTTCCAATTTTATTAGTTTTTTTTTTTAAATGTCAATAAAACTTTATTTGTTGAGTAAAAATACTTGAAAATTTAATACAAGGCTCCTACTATATTATTACAATGACATTTGAAAAATATTAAAAATCCTTTGTCACAGTTTTTTTTTTAAAAGCATACAAGTTCAAAAATTGACAAAATATGGAAATATCACGAAAATTAGCAAATTATTTTGAGTTAAAAATTCGTAAAAATTTTTCTTTTTAGATTTAAGGTCATAAAATGTAATACAATATTCCTTATAAGATTATCTACCTTTATCAAAAATAAAAAAAATGTCTATAAGAAAGTCAAATTAAATTTTTATGAGCGTTTGAAATTCAAATTTTTACAACATTGGATATTCACTCGATTTCTCATGTAGCGATTTTCTTATTTAGTTATAATTCAAAAACGAATAACTGTAGATAGGAACATGAAAATTTCACTGAACGTTTAATTTATCAATTCTTATACTTGATAAAATTTTTTAAATATTTTGACTTGTTTTGAGCTATTTACGGACAATTTCATATTTCAATTTTTAAAATTTTTTTTTCTATGAATATCAATTAAGTTTTATCTGATGGGCCAAAAAGTGTAAAAATGTAATACAAGGATTCTGATATATTGTTGCAATAGCAGTTGAAAAATATTAAAAATACATTAGCACAATTTTTTTTTATAAGCATTTAAAGATCGAATTTCGACAAAATGTATCAAATTTAAAATTGAATAATTATTTTGTAGTTAAAAATTTATAAAATGTTGTAACTTAAAACTTTTATATCTAAGGATTGAAAATTTAAAACAAGACTCCACGTAAGTAGTTGATTCTGTTACCAAAAAATCTAAAAAATACATAAGTAAGTTTATTTTTATAGTCTTTTAAGTTCAAATTTGGACGAAAATTACATATTAAAAAACAGAATAACCATTTTAGTTATTTTGTTGTGAATGTATAATATTATTTGTGGGTATTTAAAACTTCTAAAGTATACTATTATATATCTATGATAGTATCACTGTTTGCTGTTTATGTATAACGCGTTTTAAGTACCTAATGGATATTGTGATATGATTAATTTGGAATCTATTATAGGTCAATTTTTTTTTAATACCATAGATAAGTATATAATATGTCTTATACCTAGACTGACATACCGTCTCCGCTCAGAATCGTTTTTCTTATACAATGATATTATATCATTATAATGTCACCCACTTGTAACCTACTGTACAGCAGAGCGACATCCAATCTCCCACCTTTTTAAAATATAAAACTATACTTACTATTTGTATAGTGCACAATGAGTTTTAATTTATTATGAGTTGAAATATTTGGGTGATGAATTTTTATAATTTTATTTTTAGGAAACAAATTATTCTTGTATAATTAAGATGCCTTCGACTGAATTTGCAAGAATTTGTAGAGATTTGAGTCAGTTTGGAGAATCTGTTATTATTGCTTGTACAAAAGATGGTGTAAAATTCTCTACTTCGGGTGATATTGGATCAGGTAATCTAATAGTATTTTAGTTATATTGTACAAAATAGATGTTAATTGTTTTTATTGAAATGCAATTAGCTAATGTCAAACTTTCGCAAAACTCGTCAATCGATAAAGAAGAAGAGGGAGTTACCATTGAAATGCAACAAGCTGTATGTTTGACATTTGCTTGTCGTTACCTGAATTTGTTTTGCAAAGCAGCTCCATTATCTCCACAAGTACTATATTTTTATAGTTTGGTGAAATTTATTTTATTATTTAACTAACATTTATTTTCATTTTTAGGTTATTCTATCAATGTCTGGAGATGTCCCACTAGTTGTAGAATACCAAATTGAAGAGTTGGGTTATATCCGGTATTATTTAGCACCTAAAATTGAAGAAGACGATTAATTTTAATTGTATCATTTATATAAAATAGATCTTAAGGACAAACTTATTACTTGAGCAATTTAACAGAATTCTTATTTGTATACATGAAAAAAGTCAGTTTTAATATTTTTATTTTCATTTATTTCTATTAAATATTTACAACATTATAAGATCGTAAAAAATAAAGTACTGAAAGAAATGTAATGTATAGTAATTAACAATAATTATTGAATTACTGAGCATATAATAAAAGTACACTTTTAATATTACAATTTCACATTATTATTGGGATTTGGGATAAATATAATAAATATTTGCTATAAGTAGAAAATCTTTGAAAATAATGTAAAATGGAATGAGATCCTAATTATTTTTACATCACTATATACATTTTATTAGGATTTTACACAATATAATATAATTCAATATATGCAGGAAGACAATGATCGTTTTATCATTGTTGAAAAATAAATTTTATTTCTTAACATCTGCTTATTTTGTACTAGTATCAAAACTATGATATACTTCAGTAAAAGTTAAAAAAAAAAAATGCTGGAAAGATAAGAAGCGATGCACTAAAACAAAAGTAACATTATTTCATATAAAACAGTATGAATTTGGTATAATTTTGTACAACACTCATGTGTTGTAAATTGTCTCATAAGTAAATTGGAAGTAAAATTTTAAAGGAGCTCGTTATCGATATACATGACGTATAAGCTGTCGATAAAAATTGAAATATTTTAAGGAAAGTAAATTAAGTTAGAAAGTTTCCATGTAAAATAGATTTGTAAATTCAATTATGCAATTAGCAATTGAGTATATTCATGAACTCTCTAAAAATAAGTTAGACCAAAAAAGTAAAAATGTAATCTAAATTTATAAACAATTATGTCAAATTTAATATTTTTATGTTGTAGGGGGTACTTCGTCTTGGGCATTACAGTATTCGACCATGGCATTAGGACTTATAACTGTATCGTGCAATGTTCTCATGTGTCTCAGTAAATTACTTTTTACATTAAAACCTTTATTGCAGACACCGCATTGGTATGGCCGTTCACCTGTGTGCGTCCGACTATGTATCAACATGCTCGCATGTGACGGAAATGTCTTTGTACAAGTTGGACACACTTTACGGCCATTCATTATTCTCGGCCGCGGTCTTTTGGCTGAAGGTAATATGCCCGATCCACCACTCGCTAAACTATTTGTAATGGCCAGCTGTTCTTCTGTATGTGCACTTTGAATGTGTCGCACCCAATCTCCAGGTGTCTGGTACTCTTGTTGGCATAGTTCACAACGTAAAGGGGGTAACTCACCTCCGTCATCTTCATCCTATTTTGTAATTTAAAAAAGAATCGTTAGGATGCCATAAAAATGTTTACAATACAGTTTGATAACCATATGAGCGTAATTTGGGTTAAGTTTATGGGAGTGCTAGATTTATGTCGACTAAAGTGATGAGTGAGGGGCTTTGCCCCCCCCCCCCAATTCATACACCATGATTTTATACACCTTTGCATTAATCTTAATATAAGCAATTACCTATAACATAATACATTATTATTCTGAGAGTGTTATTGATATTATAATATTATAATATTATGTTATTCCTATGTGTTATTATTACTATGAAAATGATAAAGTCTTAGAAATAAATGTATCTAAATACTTATAACTAGGGTTCGGATTTGAAGGCAAATGCCTTTCTTTTATTAATCATAATAGAAAAATAATTTTTATACAAAAATGTGTTTCGTTTAATTTCTTAGACGATGGATGCATTTTGTTTTTGCCTTTTTTTGCCTTTTTACTTATAAATGCCTTTTTGCCTTTTTTTTGCATTTTGTTCTTATAAATGCCCTTTTTGTGTTTAATTTTCAGTTGATTTTATAATTTTTATACAAAAATGTGTTTCGTTTAATTTCTTAGACGATGGATGCATTTTGTTTTTGCCTTTTTTTGCCTTTTTACTTATAAATGCCTTTTTGCCTTTTTTTTGCATTTTGTTCTTATAAATGCCCTTTTTGTGTTTAATTTTCAGTTGATTTTATAATTTTATATATTTTGATCCTTTTCGATGTATAAAAATTATTTTAAGCCCAAACCGTAACCGTTTTTCTGAGACAGCTTATCAAAATACATGGAAGTCAATTTTTTGTAATACCAACTAGTTTTGCATTAAAATAACTGGTATTAACTCAAGTAAGTTAATTTTTAAAATTGTTCTTAACTAATTCATAGGACAAACCTGGTTAAAGAAAAAGATAATATATTTATACAAAATAGCATAAACTTAATGTAGTTTAGTATTCATGCTCATTTTTAATTTGTATTTTTCTCAAAATGTGTGCATTTGAAAGTGTTTAAAAAATGTTCACTATTTTATTTTGTAGTATATTTATGAATTGTCTTTTTATATAAATTAAATACCTTTTTTTTGCCTTTTTTTACATTTTAAATGTTTTTTTTATTGATTATATAGCTTTTAAATCCGAACCCTACTTATAGCATAATATTATAGTCCATAAAAATTCAATGATACTATCAAAAATTTGCGGGGGGGGGGGGGGCTAGGAATCCCCCAAATTGCACCTATGCATGTAGGTATATACAAGGTTGTGCATATCAGTTACATGTAACTAAGTTATGTAACTCGGCTACTTTTGTAACTTCTAACTGGTAACAAATTATTCATTTATAATGTAATTTGTAACCAGTTACAAATTTTCCCGTTACTTCATATAAAATTTACAAGTTACAATCAAAGCTATATTGTGCTTTTTGTGCTTTAATAGTTCATAAGTGTGTCTGCAAAAGCAAAATAAATGTCTATACTATAAGTCTATAAAGTCAAATTAAATTTTTACGAGCGTTTGAAGTTGGACATCGGATATCTTCCCGTAAATTAACAAAATATTCTCATACAACGATTTTCTTATTTACTTGTTATTTAATAACCAATAACCGTAGATACTTGAAATTTACACCATATTATGTTTATTTTATCATTTTTTATACTTGAAAAAATTTTCAAAATATTTCGACTCTTAATTCTTATCGAGTTGTTTACTGGCATTGTCAATTTTTAATTTTAGATTCTGAGCGGAGGGATGAATGTATTGAATTTACAATGGTGTGTTTTTTTTTTTTTCAATATTTATTTTCGGGTGTCAATGTGTCATCGCCAGTAAAAATGCTTAGATTTTCTCCATCAGTATCTTTTTTGATAGGAAAGTGAATCTAGTTGGTACCTTGGTGTCAAAGTAAAAATTCCCCAGTAGTTTTCAAAAACGCCATGGAAAAAAAATTTTACTCAAAATCGATTTTGGTTTTTAGTGCAACTCTAAAATAAATGACCGTAAGTACATGAAATTTTGACTGAAAGTTTTATATTAAGTTTATTTAAGTTTATATTCTCTATACACCATAACATTTTCCAAATATTTTGACTTATTTGGAGCTGTTTACGGAAAATTTCAGTTTCCATTTTATTTAGTTTTTTTTCTATAAATATCAATAAAATTTAATTGTTGGTTAAAAAAGCTTGAAAATTTAATACAAGACTCCCACTGTATTGCTTAAATGGCAGTTGAAAAATATTAAAAATACATAGGCACAATTTTTTTTATAACCATTTATGGTTGGAATTTCAACAAAATTTACAAAATTTAAAATTTAATAATTATTTTGTAGTTAAAAATGTATGAAATGATCAACTTTTATAGCTAAGGATTGAAAATTTAAAACGAGGTTCCAAGTAAATAGGTTAGGTATATATAAATTACTTTATTCACAACAATATTATCATCAAATATAGGTACTTGTAATATCATTGAATAGTCTATTATAATGATTACAAGATAATAACGACTGTAACCTAAACCCTTGCCGGTCAATAATTCTTTATACATTTACCAATGTAATTTTTAACTTTAAATGTAACTTAGTTAGTAGTTACATGTAACTGTAACTTGTATCTAGTTACTCAACCATAGGCGAAATTAGGTGGGAATTTGGAGAACTTAGCCCTCCCCCCCAAATATTTATCTTGTCTCCACATAATAGGTACAGATACAAATTATATTTAATATCATCAATATAAAATTTTCTTTAATTTTAACCGGGCAAATTTTTGGCAGCAAGCTATTTTTCTTATCACTCAAAATCATAATTCATAACGATTGATAAAATAATTTCGACGAATTTGGTGTTTTTTTTAATTTTAAAAATTCGTCTTTTTTCAAATTAAATAGAACCTCAAATTCATTCACATTTAAAAAAAAAAATTATTTCATCAACGCTATATATATGCATAAAGATTAATTTTGATTTCGATGATATTAAACAAGTAGTTACTGAAGATGTGTAGGTACCTACATTTGTATAAATTTCTACAAGTAGCTTTCGCTATAACTGTTAGTTGCGCAACCTGTAAATGTTCAATGCGGCGATTAAAAGCTTGTCAGAAAACAACAATGAGACAAGAACGAAGGGACAAGAAATTTATTAATACTGAATATCGAAAGAGATGTAACTATAATAGTCTTGAGTGAGTTAAGTCTAGACACAAAAATAATTATTGATACATTTTCAGCAACTAGTAGAAAATTAGTATTGATTTAATATTATTTTATATGATTGATATTACTTTATATTATGTACATTTTGTATTTGAGTAAAAGTTGAATTAAAAATGTGTCGTGGTATAGATACCTATATAATTATTTATAATTTTAATTAAAATTTCTTAATTCACTAACTAGTTTTATATTAATTTATTTGTGTATTAGCGAGGGGGTGCGGAGTCGAAGACCTTGCGGGTCTGTGCTGTTGATAAAATTCTAGCCAAAAAAAAAAATTGATTCTAGTTGCGCCAATGTACTCAACGTAAAATAATCTAGTAACTTGTAATCAGTTACAATAAATTGAGTGACTTGTCCAGCCCTGGGTATATAAAATAAATATAATACACGTACTGTGGTTTTTCTCCGTTTTCTTTTTGGTAAATCGGTAATTGAGCCTAATTCATGAGTTTGTATGTGTCTAACCCAAAGGGCTGGCGTTCGAAATGTTTCTTGACACATATCGCATGTCAATGGAGCATAATAATCAGAATCAGCTTCCTCGTCATCATCGTCGTAATTGGAATACAGTTCCTGAAAATGTGCACGAAGAAAAACTTTATTTAATAAATATATCTAATTGGCGTAAGAGCTAGGATGTCAGCACACTACCAACTTATTTTATTTCCGACCCACGTGTAAATTAGTAAATTTGCTTTCACTAGGTAGGACCAATCATGTGTTAGCTTTAATATTAGACTAAATTAACCAAATTTAATGTTATAAGAATATTATTTGTGTTTGTACGGTTAGCTTTTTTTACAATATTTCAACTTTTCTTCGATAGAGGTACTTGAACATTTTCAGATTGTAACATTGTACGTAGGTACTCATAATAACTTGCTTAAAAATTGAAATATTGTAAAAAAACCAACGTATAAAATACCAATAATGTACTTAACTTTAAATTTGACAAAAGGTAAATTTAATTTTCACACACATTATTGTGAGGTAGGTCGTAGCCCGTAGGTATATAGGTATTAACTATTAACGCACCTAAATAGTACCTACTTAGTTATGCCAGTAAAAACTTAATAACTTTGGGAACATATTATAATTTTCAATTCCATACTTGAATATGTACTTTTTAAAATCCCTTACCGGTTGAATGGTCATTTCAGTTCGATCACTGTCGTTCCATTCCAACGGTTCTTCCTTGACGGTGATCTCCAGCTGTAATGCATTGTGCATGGGGTCTTCGTTTTCAGAATTTTCTTTCTTCACCTCGCCGTCATCGTTGTCTTTGTCCTTTTCATTTTCCTTGTTCTCGTTTCCGTCAGACAACACCGATAGCGGCATGTCACCTTTGGACTTCTGCTTTGACTTGTCGTCCTTGTTGTCGGGCGTCTGCTGTCTGGGCACCACGCCCACGGTGTTCTCGTTGCTCCGGCACAGCCCTCTCACCCTCAACACTTCCCCGGCCTTAAGCACCCGGTCCAACTGGCTGTTGGTGACCGTCGCCTCACCGCTGTACATGTACTGGAGCAGTATGCAAAGTGTACGGTAACTGATGTCGGCCGGCAGTACTATTACCAGGTTGTTGGACAGGCAGCTCTGGAACACCTGGTTCAGGTACGCGCTACAGGCCGACAATACGAAACGGTGTGCCGACACGTTGCGGCCATCAGTCGTACTTAGGGTCACGTCGGTGAACGCCGTGGTGCCGTGTAACGTTGCAATTGTCGAATGTAAATGAGCACCGTGACTATGCCATTTCAATTGGTAGTTTTCAGCATTTGCCATATTGGACATAATGCCGGTGGTAACCTGAAACGAAAAAGCGTTCGTAATTTATTTATTGCCTTATTGTGGATAGGTAGTTTTTTAATAATATTAATTTAATAGGTTGTAAATAAGCTATAACGCCCAATTAATAATTGAGTAGGTATCCCCAGGTGCGAATCCAGGGTGGGACTAAGGGGCTTTAAATCTCATTGGAAATTTCACATATATATAACATTTATAAATTTATTAGCTATTGTGTTTAATTATTTAATGAATTATCCGTATGTCTTTACTCTTTAACTCTATAAATTTAAAACATTTATAAAATTGTTAATATTGTTATAAAATTACTCCCCCCACCATATTTCAGATTTCTGGATCAACGCCTGAGTGTTATGTTATAAATTATAATTAACATCAAATAAACAAACCCTATATAAACCCCGGCCCCGGTTCACCCCAAAATGTTTAGGAGGAATTTATTTTTTATGAGATGTAGTTTTTTGATCAATAAAAACGGAAAACTAAAATATATTGTACATATTCAAATTAATTGTGTTGTGCCTACTGAAGTTTTTAACAAATTGTCCATCATTATAAAATAAACAACTTACATTTAAAATACCTTTGTAATATTGTTTTATGTACCTAATTCTGATTATAAATATTAAATAATACAGCTAATAAAAACATTATCTTATGTGAGATACCTATGGAAATTTGAAAATTTTCAAGAAAATATTTTTGTAGATACCTATATGATTTACGAAAGGTGAAATTATTATGATCATCTTTTATCGCCATCTTTACGTATTTCATTTTGCGAGATTAATCGCCTATAGTGTGTAACCGTGTAAGCCACTTTAGTCTTAAATCTGTAATCGTTATCGTCGTTTTCATATACCTATTGGCTATTACCGCAACACTACATGTTATTACATTTTATCAACCACCAAAATTATAGTAACGAATGGAACTACGACAAGTACCTATATAGGTACCTACGTTGTTCAAATTTTTTTATTCATAAATACATATTATTTTAAGCTTTATAATATTCCCAAATAATAATAAGTAGGTATATCGCATATTTTTATTAATAATTTAAATTACTTAATTCACGAATCACGTGTAAGAAGTATCGTGTTTTATACGATGTTTCAAAATCTTATACTTTCCATTATTTAGTACTTACATAGAAACCAATATCATGATGTTGAATAATGATGAAAACTGAAAAATAAAAAATTTTGAAAATTTATGGATACCAAATGAGTTTTGTAAATTTTCCATCAGTGGAACAAGAAATCTAAAATTCCAAAGACATTGGTTACTGGAATTCCTTAGACTTTCATATTCGGAAAAATTAGACTGCGCTTTTTGCCTATTCTTAAGAAATTTTTTCTATGGCTTTTCCACTATCAATATATCTACAAAAAGTGAATGTTGACTTAGCTTCTTAGCATCTGCAACGAAGACTGCTAACAATTTAAGTGTTCTGATAAAGGAAATGCGTAGCCAACGTACGGTCGAAATTCCATGATTTATTTATCATGTCTTAATCATTTATTTTATTAAGCTGAACAACTTGCTAAAGAAATCGGATAGAATATTAACATTCCAAGGATGACATAATTTTAGCAACACAGAGAAAATTATAGGTCAACTCCAGCAGAAAATTACTATCGGATATCTGTATTCGGCTGCAGTCGAATACAGACGAATGTGTCCTTAAATTCTAAAATATACATCACGACAACCTAGTTACATCCGCTGTTTCTGCGTAACACGTCCGAGTTGTGTCCACCGTCCATGGGTTTTTCAGCGACTGTTTCGAGTGAGTTGCGTCCGCAGGAATAATAAACTGTTATTATATTTCTATACGTTTGGTGTTAACCTCGATTATCGATACCTTATCAGTTATCTGCAAATACCACCTTAAAATTTATTGTTGAAAATGAATTTTGTTCATGTTAGCATCATCAGTCACACGACACACAGCGATATTGAATCATATTTAAAATTTAACGTAGGTTCAATCGGAACTAGGAAATAAATTTTAACCGTCAATATGGGCCGAGTTCTCTAACTCGTTAATGCGTACCACCAACGTCTCATGTTAATCGTTTCACTTAAAATTAAATGGAATGTTTTATTCATTGTATTCTAACATTTTCCAGTTTGTAGAAGTATTAAAAATGTTTAAACTAACATTTATATTAAAATGTGGGAATATAATTTAACAAACAAACGAAGAGAGGATGTAGAAAAAGAATATTGTATTTAAAACACTATGGCTCAGTTTGAAAACAAATATATATCAAGTCAAGAGTTCGTTCAAAAATTGGCATCAAAAAATTTACCAATTTTATAAAATCAATAAATAGTTACTGTAGAACAATAAATATTTTATAATATATAATTAAAATGTATAACCACACCATTTTTATAAATGACAGTCCTCACTCCTCAGTCTGTAAAAGTGGGAAGGAAAATATGTATATATAAATTATTAACCAGAAGTCCAGGACGCAACTCGTACATCATTTGTCGTGAGAAAATCGCGGACGCAACTCGGATTTGTCTATAGGCGTAATTAGTATATGATTTCATATAAACTGAATAATAATCGAACTATGACAATATATTATTTTAGTGTTTAGGAAATAATCGGTTAAATAGAATCAATGTAGTTTTATATAAATATTTTATACAGATAAAACTTAATATCTAGTGCAATGTAAATAAAAATATTATAATAAAATATTTTATACCTAATTGTCATGTATTCATGTGCTTAGGTAGGCAGGTATATATCATATTATACTCAATGCATTATTTATTAGAAGGAGGATCAGAAACTCCCAATCCACGCTCCTCTCATAAATTGAACAAAAACAATGTTTAAAATACGTATATATAATATTTTATGTTACACACACTTAGTGGTGTAGCCAGGGGGGTGTTTTGGGTGTTGAAACCTTTGCCGTATTTATGCAAAATATAAACTTACTAGGTACCTATATAATTTATTTTAGTTTTTACAAAATATGTTATCATATAGTTCTAATGTCCTATTTCATATTTGATATTATTAATATAAAGATTGATGACTACAATGGAAAGAGTGTAAAACCACAAGTTATGTATTATTGTATTAAAAACAATTAAAATATACCCTAACAAAAATTCTAGCTACGCGACTACTTGTACTATGTAAACATTATTAAAATATTGATACAACAACAAGGTGACCAACTTTAAACTTAAGGCTATATTACATTAGCTCTACTTGCATAATCAAAGTACGAATTTCTATAATCGGATCTATTATTAGAACCTATAACATTGTTATAAGCTGACGAAAATTATTCTGCTTTACTCATAGCCCATAGGTAACTCATAAGTCATAAGGCCTGGTGTGGCTCGATGATTGGCCTCAGTCACAAACCTATTCTGAGGTCAAGCATCGGTCAAACATTGTGCCACTAGTTCCCGGATGGGTGACCACCCGGGTTTTTAGAGACGAATCCTAGCCCAACATACACGTGTTCTTCAACTAACCGTAACGACCCTACAAAATTCGAATAGCCAGAGTTGTCAATTATTATTTATTACAATAAATTAATAAAAAAAAAATTAACTTGACCCTAAGCCCTAGAATTACGGTTTAGCGTCGTAATGATCTTAATTTTAGATTTTGAGTGTAGCAATATGAATCTATTGATTTTACAATGATGCAGGTACCTACCTATCTATACGTTGTTTTTTTTTTGACTAAAACTCTAAAGACAATTTTTATAGCAGAAAAAAATGATTCAACCTAATCAATCTTTTTCTTCTTCTATGTCGATAAAGGCTTCTAGAAGTAAATTGGATTTAGTTTTTCTTATGGGTATATTAGAATTTTCTAGACGTAAATGATATAATTTTGGCTCTTTTTTAGCTGATTAAAGACGTTTTCGAATTATGTTGATTAATCGTATAGGTATATTGTTGGTATATACCTAGCAATAATTTGATAAAAAAAAAAAATTTGAATTTGAACTTTAAAATTATTAGTCTATAAATTTCTAGTATTAGATTAATATAATTATGTTGTTATGTAAACATTAGAAATCCATTTTTTAGGTTCCTAGTAACAATTTCACGTGTAATTGACCACTGTGGACTAAATTAACGAACCTGAAATTGATTTATTTTTATAATAATAAGTAGGTACCTAGGTAGGTATCAGGTATGTCAATTTTTTTTTGGTTTTTATTTGTTATTTTAAATATTTTATATATATATTCATTGACATTTTTAAAAATACTTGCACTAATTTTAAGGTATTTAAGGGGATTTCAAATGTTTGAATTTTTTTAGTTTTTTTATAAGTTGATAAAAAATTGTAAATCTTTAAAGTGTATTCCCTTAATCCCTTATTTAAGTGATTTATATAAAGCTTAAGATTAAAAA
The DNA here is from genome assembly GCF_005508785.2 of Acyrthosiphon pisum. Taxonomy (NCBI): domain Eukaryota; kingdom Metazoa; phylum Arthropoda; class Insecta; order Hemiptera; family Aphididae; genus Acyrthosiphon; species Acyrthosiphon pisum. Next base: position 122,835,894 of record NC_042494.1, read on the forward strand.
TAATCCATCTTTTTATGGTTTTTCGAGTTGCTTTAGTTGAAATATATAATACAAAACCCAATAATTACAATTGACAATTGACATATATATTAGTTATGAAAATGTATAATAATCTAAAGCACACGTGTTGGGGTAGTTTTTCTCACGATCAGCAAAATCTGCACTACACCATGTCGAGTTGAAAATCAGTGCCATAAGTATTTACGTCTGGGTGGGGTTGGATCCCACATCGAGCCGCCGAGTTTATCGTGATTTACCAATTTACAATAATAACAATACAATTATTAAAAAACTGGTTAAATATATAAAGTTATAAAGGTTGTAAAGGTACTGAGAAATGTATATTCCTAATAGGGTACCTATATCTTATGTAGTAATGTAGTATGTTCATAATACTATAATAATATATAGGATAATTCGCCAAGCATTTGATAATTCATTTATTGGAATTCTCATTTTATCAGAAGCTACTTAAAGATCATATTTTCAAATATGAGTTTTTTTTATAACAGTTAGGAGTGCTTTGTGGTGATACAAGCTTTTTTTGTTCAAATGAGGACCAATATTTTTCTGTAAATTGTTAATCAGATAGTTTTTCTAAATAAGGAAGATTCTCATTTAAAAATAAGAAGTTGGTATCGCCACTGGACACTCCTAATTTTTATAAATAATCTAAGTATGTATTTTAAAATATGGTCCTAAAGTAAGTTGTGCTTAAAAATTTGACAGATTAGAATTTGAGTAAATTCATTTTTAAAATGGAAAAATGCTGCATATTTGGTGTATCACCTGCAGCAACACATATAAATACATTGCAAGACGCAGCATAGGCGAAGTAGGTATATAAGTATATTATATGTATAATATATGTTATAATATGATCTATATACCGAAATACTATCTATGCATGATGTAAGTCCACTGCAGAAGCTTGATATAATATTATACTCTGCTTATAGTGTTATAGATAAATTATAGCTGGTATATAAAGCTTCGTCGGAAACCGGTTTATGGACGAGCTTTTTACCACAGCGTTCCCATCATCGGCTAGAAATATAAAATTAACGTAATATTATAATGCTGTTATAGTGACGACACGTAATAATATAATTGTATAGCCAGGTGGTGGTGGTAATGACGACGTGCGACTACTCCTGATTACTAGGTATATTATAAAAGTAGGTACTATGGTATACCCGCGACGATGACAGATATCTCGGCATTCCGTTCGTAATATTTTTTTACCTGCGGTCGCTGGCCTTTCGTCCGGCAACGGATCCACAACGCCAACTAGTACGCTGGCGCGCGGCTACGACGACGGGTCCGGCAGCTGCTGACGGCGACGGCGTCGGCGGCGATGCGTGTACGGTGGCTGCTGCACGGGACGTATGAGCGGCGGACTGGTCGGCGCGGCGAAAATAAGCTGTCGGCGAGGCAGGAGCATGAACACGCGTTATACGCACACTGCACGGGGGCGACTTGTACGGGAAACGCGCGCGGCTTCGCCGACGGTTGAGCGCAGGGAAAAAAATCGATAAACAATACTGATTATTGATTTTGGCACCGCCGATGACGCGGCGGCCGCCACTGTACCGTAGTCGCAGTAGTCGTCGCACACTATATACACCGAGCACGCGCCGCCGCCGCCACCACGTTACATCCGAGCGCTTCTCTCCGTCACCCAACCACTCTGGCACCGAGCAGGGTGGCGGCGCCTCCACGACGGCGGGGGGAGCTTATTGCCGAAAAACCCAACCTCCTTGGCAAGTCGGCGGAAAACATTATACGACGACCGCGACGCTGCAGCGTATATAGGTACACTGCAGCGAGTATATAATACAAGTTAAATTTACAATATGATATTATAATATCATATTTACTTGCTATATTATAAATTAAAATACTTAGGCACCTATATATTTATACAATATGATTTTCATTATTATTCTTCTACGTCAAGTACCTATAATATTATATGGCAGAAGTCTGATAAATATAAATATATAATATGTGATTTACCGGATAGGGTGGTTGATAGTTCATGTATATACATGACGACATTCCCTTGAATAAACTCTTACCAATATTCGTGGATAGAAAACCCTCGAGATATAACGGTCTATAAAAAGAAAATTTTTTCTTAGCAAGTACTTATATACAGTATACAGGTAAACTATCAATATCGTTGTATTCGTCTATAACAGGGGTGGCCAGCGAGAAGAGACTCGCGAGCCACCAAATATATTAATAAAAATTGAAGAGCCAAGATGTAAAAAAAAATAAAAGTCATATAATATATATTATATAATAACTTTTATTTTTTTTTTACATCTTGGCTCTTACGTTAATCTAATGTTACGTTAAGATGCGAGCCGCAAAAGTCTATGAGACTATGACGCGAGACGCGGTTTGGCCACCCCTGGTCTATAACAATATGCTCTAAGTTTATAAAATAGGTATTACGATACATATTAAACAGACTGCAGAACTTGAGACAGTCTTATGTGCAGCCGCAACGTAACTATAGTATATAAATGAAAAACATATTTTGAAAAACCTCGCATCCGAGTTTTGCATTTTAGTTTAAAGTTTAAACTATAGGTAGGTACCTATATTAAATTTGAAAATGTTGAGATGTGCATTACTACGATTTTCATTATACGTCTACCTAAATATTACATTTGGGTTACGCGGACCACCATGCAGCTACAGCATATATACCTATTACTTATTACCAATGCATTTATGTTTTCAGTTCGCCGTTTACGCAGTACACATTCAAGTTTAGCGAAAAAGCTAAAATTGGAAAATGTTTAATGTCTATAAATAGAAAGTAGCAAAAATGCTTTGAAAATTATATATGCCTAAAATATGCTAACACAAATATTTGATGGAAATATTAAGTATCTACTGTTAATATTGTTATATTCATTTTTTAATTATAACAAAAGAAGCAAAATTGATTTTGTCGAAAACCCCAGGTGTCAAAATGTTGCATATCTACAACGTTATATATGCGTAAATACTCCCATTTTCCGTATTTTTTTTAGTTTTGTTTAATTATTTTGAAGAGCACTGGAAATTCTTTACCTCTAAGTACCTAGGTATACCAAATGTATCCAACTTACTACAAGAAACCATCCTAAATATAGGAGCATTATTTAAAAAATGTCCTTAGTCATAAGCACTCACATAGTCACATACATTGCTATTCTCAGAATCTAATTATATATGATATACAAATATATTGTACACAAGTGAATAGGTAAGCTCCTGATTAAAATAAAACTATTCCAATTAAAAGTTTCAATTCAAAGTTTAGTCAAAATGAACGTTTACTAGCTGGTTACATTCGCAACATTAAATTCAATTTTAACTAAACTACATATAGGTATTAATCATTCGAAATAAATATATAAAATAGCTAATATAAGGTTTATATTGTATAAGTCTAAACGTTGTTATTACAATATTCATTATTGTCAAATAATTTGGTTTGTATAGGTATACTTTTCTTGATGATAATTTAATTACAAAATGCATGTAATTTAACTTCACTATCAATAGTTCAATATTTCATCAATGTTAGCTTACTAATATAAACATTTACCTATATTATATATTTTGGCTTAACCTATATTGACTTATTGGGTTAGTAAAATAACCATGTCATAACTCATAAGTCATAATATTACAATTATAATTGATATCGTTGTTTTAGCACAGTGGCGTCATTTTGGAAGGGGGGCAAATGCCCCCCTTGTCATTAGCGGGCCGAGTATGGGCTAGTTTTAGGCCTTCATATAGTAGCTAATAGGTAATATATTTAAGTATCCCTATCTACATATGTATTAATTATTTAGTTATTGTTATTTCTCAAAAATAAGGGTTACTTATGCTTATGACAGTAACCTTTGATAGGTATACCTTTGATAGGTATATAGTATACCTTTGATTAGTAACTAGTAAGTATAAAATTATGTAAGAAGGCTATTTGTATTGAGATAAAAATGCAATTGTAATGTAATGTAATGTAATTGTTAACGAGTGGTTTTTTTTCAGTTTTATATTGGGACGGTCAAAAATTTTGCCCCCTCTCAAAAACTGAAATGACACCATTGTTCTAGCCATGTAAATTATTCAACAACATTTGACTGATTTAAAAATGCAACACAAGTCTGAGTTTTTTAAGCATATTCCACTAACAATATAATTTTGGTTAAACAACTCCAATCTGTTTGTGTTTGTATATAAACTCACCGTTATAGCATTCGCTAGGTATATTTTGACATTTTATCACGACTAAACAACATAATCTAATATATAACACCTTTATATATATAATATAGGTACACATATTATATCTACATTATTCGAATATTATACATTTATACACCGATCAATAACATTATTCCGTTCACCCGATGACGGCCAGAATATAAGTACAGTGTATACAGTATACACATTATATACTTGTTCCATTTAGATTTTTATTTACAGTTTGTGGTGCAAGCAAACTACATAATATAGCTTCATAGATCCGTTTACATTTCATGACATCCGTCGTTGACCCGAATTTAAGAGTCTATGGCAATAATATAATATAATATATTAATATAATAATATGTAAATTGTACATACTCGTATTATACATAGGCAGGTATGATTATTATAGACTGGCGCTTGTTTTACTGCATTATGCACGGTAGGTGTAGACATCATCTCATATTCGGCTACACACAGTCCCACAACATTATAATATTATACTAAATAACGTCCGCCGATGTGCAATTATTCAGAATTGTATTAAAGACTGAGCAGACTTGCAGTATAATGTTCGTTTGCGGAGCACGTTGATAATATATTAATATTACATAGGACATAGGTAAATTATTATTTTTTCCGTAGGTTAAGGAGGTTATTATTATTATTATTATTAAAGATAATTATTTAAAAAAAATTCTAAAATCAATATATTCATTTAATATTATGAGTTATGACAGACATGACCGCCTCCGCTGCAGCGTTTAATTTTTTTTTTTTTATCAATATTAGTGAATAAGTAGCTAATAGCGATCTTGATTCACTTAAATAAATAATAATTGGTATGGTTAACGCAAGTAAACGCATGTAAAGTCGGCGTACCAAAATATAGACTGCAGTGCGCGGACACTATTGGCTGTGTCCCGCCGTGTTCGTCGATCAGACGGATCTTATACGGAGAATACTCTTTGTTTTTTATTTGTATCCGATCTGTTGCCGTTTCCGTCAAAGCAACGGATCGTATACAATTTGATTATGTCTAGGCGGGTTTTACACGTTTACAAAAAATTATAATAATATACCAAGCTGCCTAGGTACGTGCATAATATATATTGTGTAATATACTAATACCTATACGCAGTGATTACGCGTATTGAATAATATAATAAATAACACCCTCGACGCACGCACTTTGAACGCGCTATTGATTTTTTTCCCCTGCTAACGATATATATTATGCCACGTATTATTACACACACACATAATATAATAATATAATATAATAGGTTGACAAATATTTTTAAACTTGGGGGTATGTTCGCACTATATTATGTTGATATATATGGTTATATAGCGTACCTATATTTATACCTATTAATAATTTATGTGTTATATACTTATTATAAATCTATATGTTATATTATAGACTATAGAGTATGGATTCGAGAATCGAGATGCGATTAATAATCACATTTTCAGTTTTTCATTCGTCTTTTAGCATATAATTATGTATTACCGTGTAATTATATGGACAGCCGGAGGGAAGTGGGGGGTCGTGGCGCAAATATAGTCTGAATTCTTTTGATAAAGTTAACTATTTGCTTTATATACAAAATAAAATTAACTTGAATGGAAACTAAACATTTTAGATTCTGAGTGGAACGATGAATGTATTGATTTTACAATAATGTGTTTTTTTTTATTTTTTTATTTTTGTGTCTGTCATCACGGTTTGGGGCAGTAAAACTGCTTCGATTTTCTTCAACAGTATCTTGTTTGATGGGAAAGTGAATCTAGTTGGTGCATTTGGGAGGTCAAAATTTGAAATTTCATATAGTTTTCAAAAGTGCCGTGAAAAACAAAAGAAAAATTAAGGAAAGACGGGAATTTTTACGCAAAATCTGATTTTGAGAAAATTGATTTTGGTTTTTGGTGTAACTTTAAAACGAATGACTATAGATACATGAAATTTTCACTGGTTGTTTATATTTTCATTTTCTATACATGATACATTTTTCAAAATATTTTGATTTGTTTTGAGCTGTTTACGGACAATTTCAGTTTCTAATTTAATTAGTTTTTAGATTCTGAGTGGAACGATGAATGTATTGATTTTACAATGATGTGTGTTTTTTTTTTTATTTTTTTTTTTTATTTATTTTTGTGTCTGTCATCACCTTTTAAGGACAGTAAAACTGCTTCGGTTTTCTTC
>NC_042494.1:122842719-122863833 GCF_005508785.2 Acyrthosiphon pisum
CGTAACGATTTTCTTATTTTGTTGTAATTAAAAAACGAATGACTGTAGAAACTTGAAAATTTCACTAAATGTTTTTATTAGCATTTTATATATACGATAAAATTTTGAAAATAATTTGATTCTTTTTGAGCTGTTTACGGGCATTGTAAGTTTTCAATTTTTTTAGTTTTTTTTTCTATAAATATCAATAAAGTTTTATCTATTGGGCCAAAAAGTGTAAAAATGTAATACAATGCTCCTGATGTATTGTTACAATAGCAGTTGAAAAATATTAAAAATACATATGCACAATTTTTTTTTATAAGCATTTAAAGATCGAATTTTGACAAAATTTATCAAATTTAAAATTGAATAATTATTTCGTAGTTAAAAATCTATAAAATGTTCAACTTTTATATCTAAGGATTGAAAATTTAAAACAAGATTCCACGTAAGTAGTTAATTCTGTTACCAAAAAATCTAAAAAATACATAATCACATTTCATTTTTATAGTCATTTTAAGCTCAAATTTGGACGAAATTACATATTAAAAAACCTGGAATAACTATTTTAGTTGTTTTGTTGTGATTGTATAATATTATTCGTGGGTACTTGAAACTTCTAAAGTATACTATTATATATCTATGATAGTACCACGATTTGTTGTTGATGTATGACGCGTTCCCTAATGGATATTGTGATATGATTAATTTGGAATTTATTCTAGGTACCTACTTCAGGTCAATTTTTTTTTTCTAATACCATAGATAAGTATATAATATGTCTTATACCTAGACTGACATACCGTCTCCACTCAGAATCGTTTTTCTTATACAATGATATTATATCATTGAATTCAAATTTAATACCATCCATTATACAGTGACCCACTTGTAACCTACTGTACAGCAGAGCGACATCCATTTAAACACCTTTTTTTTATAATCGCCACTCCTCAACAAAAAACTTCTGAATATTATGAAATATGAATAGTTCCGAATTTCCGAGATCAGTGGGTAATCGATTATATAGAACGTTGCGCAACCCCCCCAAAAAGCATGCCGTATGAATATGTAGTTGGAAAATAATTTATTGTTGTAAAAACATTTTTGATGTATTGATTTTACAATAATGCGTGTTTTTTGTGTGTGTCTGTGTACATACACGGTAAGTAGTCAAAATTATGCTTAGATTTTCAATTTCGGTATCTTTTCTGGTGGAAAAGTGATTTTGTTGGATGCATTTAACAGGTAAAAATTGAGTAGTTTTCAAACGCGTTGGAAAAACAAAAAAAATCAAGGAAAATCTGGAATATTTACGTAAAATAATTTTTCGACAAAATCCAATTTAGTTTTTTGTGTAAAGTGTAACTCTAAAAAAAAATTACCGTAGATACCGAGGATATTAATGCATGGATACCTTGGCCAAGTAAATAGGTAGTCACATTTCATACCAAGATTTTTTAAAGTAACTAGAATTACTGTGGCCAAATTTTGACCAGTGATAGAATTTACCGGTACAAATAATTGTAAGAAGTCTGCTTTCAATAAATAATTGTGATTTCATTTTTTTCAATATTTAAATTATTGTTTAAATAATAACGTACATACAATGACAGTTGTTCATTACGCGATGCGTCAATTGTCTCATCGACTAATACAGAAAAACATTTTGCCTGATTAATTTTGTTAACTAATTGGTCTTGTATAATTTTTCCATATATATTTATAAAATTATTTTGAATCATAGGACTTATATATGAAGCATTTAACGCTTGATTCTCAATGACTCAATGTGTTAGCTAGATTTATATCTTCATATGAAATGCGCATTCTCAATCAGTGGCGTATATACGAATTATATTCACTATAGGCCAATTTATCATTTATCACTAGACAAGCATAGCACAACTAACATAGCCATAATTATACATTTTTTAGGGAGCTGGGTGGTTATAATTATGACATTATATACAGTACAAATATAAATTGCGCAATTCAATTTTATAATTACTATGTAAAATTAATTTTTTGGTTCTTTTTTTTTTAAAAATATTGACAGTGTCATTTATATATTTTAATGTTATCTTACTAAGATAAGGTCGCGGAAGTATTGCGAAAGCATTTCCCGCGGCGCCGTCGGTTCAAAACGAAAAAAAAAAAATGTTATCTTACTATGAATTTAACATCAAAGTCAATAAGTCATCAATGCAAGTACTGACAATATAACATTTCCTTGTTGGTTCCTCAAAAACGATTTTAATTAACCGGCTAAGTTAGCAAGTTAGCCACTAACTTATTCATGGTGAAAAACTGTAAACAGTGTAAATATATACATGCAATGGTTTGATTGAACCTGCCATTTCACTATGGGCTCTGGCCTCTGGCCTAGGGGGCATCCCCCCTATATACGCCACTGTTCTCAATAATACTTGGAAGTTACCATCATTGTAAGTACATATGTTTGGAATTGTCTAAAGAGAGAGGTCCGTTCGCTAGAACTGCGTAAAGCTATTTCTTGACGCCCACAAATAATAAATGTTTGAATAATAGGAATTAATCTCTTTCTATTTAGATAAATTTGTATAACACGCGCTGAAATTAATTTTTGAATAATATTTTAACAGTTTTTGGAATAAACAGATACAAAATTATCTGCGCGCATAGCATTAGATTTGTGAAATTTAGTTTTACTATGCTCATTAAATTTTTCAGTCGTCTTTTTTCCAGTTATTAAAAGGTTTTACAACTAATGTAATATAGTGTAAACACTGTAAACCTTTCTGGTGACTGCCTTTACCACCAAATTTGCGACCAAATATCGCACAATATTTACAAAATGCACCTTGTTCACAAATTCTCGAATAAACAACTCAAGGAAAACGCTTAATCCATCCTAATTGAAACTTTAAATCTTTTTTTAGATTTGTAGTTATTGGAAATTTGTAATTTTCATCTGGTGACCAATGATCAGTTAATAATTTAAATTTTATCTGGCGTGTCTATTTGGGGTAGAAGAATAGGAACATTATCACTGCATTGGTAAAAATAGGGGGGGGCTTGGGGGACTTAGTCCCCCCAAATGTCGTTCAAATCCCCCCCAGTTCAAAATCTAGTAATTAGTACTAATTTTTATTTTCTGCAGTGGTACTAAGCAATATGGCCTAAGGGAAGTGGGGCTTGAGTCCCCCAAAAAATTTAGTCAATTTGCGACTATGATTATCAGTCTAAAATAAAGTTTATGAATTAACATTTTGGTAGTTAAATTATTAATATACATAACATGTGAAATAATATAACGTACCTTTGGAAGTTAAGAAAATTAATTTGACGGTACATTTTTGTTTTCTCGTTTACACAATTATGATGAATTAAGAAAACGATTGGACGTGTTTGTCACAGTCTTACAGATGACAAAATTATATAATAAATAATAATATAATTATAACTTACACAAATCTAATATTGTTGTTGTTAATCGTTAATCGTCGCTGAATCCCGACCGGCATTGACAGCGGTCATTGTCCATCAATAATAAGCAATCTATTATTAGCATAGACGTCACATTTCTATGTAATACGCGCGTTGGTATATAAGACTGTGATTGTTATTGTAAGACGCTATAATAATATTTTCATATGGTATTATGATATAAAACTAAAAACAGTCAATGATTAATTGAAGCTTAAGTCATTTTTGACTGAAAATATTTTTCTGTTGGTATTAAAAATAAATAATTATTTTAAACATTTGTAAAATATTGAAGAAATTTCGGGGGAGGTCCAGACACCCGAAGTTGACTTTCCTCAGAAGTCAGAGGAGTGGTATAATGTTGGAGCTATTGATTTGGCTCCCAAACACAGGTAAATTACATTTTTATGTATTGAATTGGCTCCCAAGATTTATGCATTGGCTCCCTCGACATATATTTTATAAATTCATTCATCTTTGGTTATAAAAATTGTTGGAAAATAAATTTAACTTTACATAAAACTAATTTAAAATACAAATATTACATTTAATAGACAATCAAAATTGTTTGAAAATAAATTCAACCATACATAAAAATAATTTAATAAAAATATTACATTTTACAGTCAATCAAAATTCAACTAGGTATACAACTTATGTACTATAATTTAATATACAAATATTCAATGGCCGGCACTGTTTTAATATTATTTAGTAGGCTTAAATTTGTTTGTAAGAATTTTTATATATTCAAATCTTGATACTATACCATTGTCATATTCCTGAATTTGACTGTCTATAAATTGTATTTTTTCTTGAATTTTTTTTTTGTGTGGTCTTTACTCTTTCTACATTGGAGCTTCTTATTATAATTTCAGTACCCGCTTGAACACCATACAATACATCCATAAAACTGTAAATATTTGGGTGCGTAGAACTAAATTGGGAATTAAATTTAGAGTGAAAAGGTCCACATGAATTAGTTGTACGACAGACATTACTGCTTTTTTCTGCCCCACTGAGAGGTGGAAATAAAGAATTATTTTCAATATAATTTTTAACTAAGTAGTCCATACATTTTCTAAATTTTTCATTATTAATTGGTTGTATCTCAGCTAGTTCGAATGAAAAGCAATCACCGAATGATTGCGGACCTAGAAATGGTAAACCAAATATATACGTCAAATAGGTATTCACCAATTTCTGTTTTTTTTTTTCAAATTCTGTAGAAAGGCCCAGTTTTTGGATTGTTCTGTACCATGATTGCCCTAGGTGAAACCGACAACCACGAATTTCCCTCAACGGCCCAACTTCATTTATTGCGTTTTGATAGCAACTTCAAAATCAACATATATTTTTCTTATTTCGAATTGATTATTATAATTTAAACAATAATTATTAATAACTTTAAAAATGTTTATGTACGATTCTTGATTTTTATCTTTTGGTAAAGTAAAAACCAAAGGCTTATAGTGATTATTTTTTATTACATGGAGTGTGAAAAACTGGTAAAAAAAATGTGTACAACACGAGAGAGTACCATCAACATATATTATACTATTATAGTCAACTTACTTAAAAATTTTAAATTTCCTTCTGTGCTAAAGAATCACATAAATTTAAAATGTACAGCAATTATTATTAATTTTATCCAAAGATCTACGCGGGCTGACCAAAGTCCGCCGCCCTAGGCTCGCGTTCAGTGATCCTCTGCTCGGACCGGCCTAAGCCCATTGCCCTGGACGTCCCGTACGTGCCCTTTTCTCAAGCCGGATTGCCCGTGCTTATTGGCTTAGTTTCTGGCCACCTGGCGAGCTCTTTCTTCGCTCTCCTTGAGAGTCAGTATCTCCTCAGCCATTTTATAGAAGATCCTGAAAGTCTTTTCTGCCTCCTTAAGGACAAGTCTTCTACTCCTCTCTTCCAAGGGCAATCCGTATGATCTTCGTGGGTATCTAGATCAGATAACCGCAGTGAAATGTCGTTTTACAATCTGGAAATTCGTCAACACAAATCAGAGCTGTACTGCTGTCAATATAAAATATAACGTTAGACGTAAAGTAAAGAATGCTCAAGAAAATCATGAGTATTGAGCATATCAATTATAAATATGGATGTATCGGGGTATCAGCGTATCACCTAAATCTATCCTCGTACTAAAATAGTATAATTAGCTATTAAAAAATGTAATGCAGAATTATCTGTGTATGTTTACCATATATAAGTGACTTTAACCGTAAAATCAATGTTTTTTTTTTAGAGTTTATTGTTTTTAGTAACTATACTAATCCGTTATAGATTATAGATAGGGATATATAAGTATAGGTACACATACTTTTTTAAATGGTTGTTAAACATGACAATATACGTTGGAGCATAGCTATTATAGCCGCATAGGTATTATAGGGACCTCGTACCTACTTAGCTATAGGTACTTTGTATACGTATATAGGTACCTATAGATAGTAATTTATTTTTGAATATGGATAGATATATTAACTGTGTGAAAAGTTACCCAGCTACTAAGCTACATACATTGTATAAATATAAAATATGTTTAATGTATACAGAGTGATTCTTTAACATTAAAACTTGTGTACCTAAGCTTTAACAGTAAAAACTCATTACTTGGAAAAGTATTTACGTTATTGAAAATGTTTATTTTTTTTACCTAATGCGAAGTCACGTCATAGTCATAGCATACTCAGGATTTTTAAATGGTCGAAGGGGGATAGAAAAATTGTTTGCAAAGATCCACAGGATCGTAGCCATAGGAAAAGATTTGGGAGGCTAAACCCTACTTTAATATTATTGAATAAGCTTATAGAACAAAAATTATGACATTTTGGGGACTATTACGGAAATTTTTTTGATGGGGGAGAGGCTTAACCCCTAAATCCCCCCTCTATTTTCCTCGTAGCCCACCCCTACATTATCAGCAGAATAATATATAGTATATTATACATTATTAAATCTCAATAACTACTATTTTTACTTTATGCCTCATAATTTATAAAAAATTTAATTTAATTTATAAAAGTATAAGGTAGGTGGATCGTGGATCTTGGAAGCCTACCTATACTTAACTAAACCTAAGAATTTTTCTTAAATACATTTTGATGCAAGTACTTCTTAGGGATAAATCACTACTTTTCCATGTATGGCTGACCAAACGATGTTAACCCATTGCCGCATAGGTGCCAATAGCGTTTGAAATTCTGGGGCTTAGCCCTGAAGCCCCCCCCCCCCTATTTAAACAAAAAAAAAATAATTTAAGTTATTTTGTTAGAATTCTAAAAATCTCGGTTCCTATTATGGTATATATATCAGGGACGTAGCCAGGGGGGATTACCGAAATGTCATCGACGATAATTTGTAATTCACTAGAACATTATTATAAAATATCTGTATTTTTACCGTGTTTAGATGGTTTTATTTTACATCTCGAAAATAGGTTTGAACAGAATAATGATATTTTATCGTAAACAAAAATATTGTTACCAAAATTCGCTTTAGTAAAAAACGTCAAAAAACTAAAAAAATGTGCCATTTATTTTGAAGATGAAATAACTGAAAAAATATAGCGAGTGAGTATTCACTTTGGTGTGAAAAGTGGAAAAATAATGAAGAAAGTAAAAAACCCCTACAGAATACAGATATTGTGTCTATTTTAGACTCGTGTACCTAGTCGTGTGATTCGACTTTTTACCCAAATATAAACCATTTGTTACGAGTTTAGGCAACCCTTCCAGTATCTACAACTGAAGTTGAACGATCATTTTCATCTTTAAAAAGAGTAAAAACATTACTTCGAAACCAAATTGGAAATTACCATTTAAGAGGGCTTGCAGCTATCACTTTTATCCGCGCGTTTATTGGGAAATATCAGTTTCACCAAAAGACGTGTTGAATATAATGGCAAAATCAAAAAGAAAATTATTATTATAAATTATAATTTTATTATATCTATCTTATATTTATATCTACATTTTTTTTTATTTATACGATATTTATATCTATGTATATAAAAATGGAGCCAAAAATGTATAACAATTTATCAATTGAGAACGGCCGGACCGATTTGGCTCAAATTTTTTTTAAAATGTTCGTAATTTCCAGGAGAAGGTTTTTACGAAAGAAAATTTTAGGAAAATTCACCGCAAAAGTAGGAAATCTGGATGTAAAAAATACAACAGTGGCGCAACAGTGTATTATATATTGGTTGCTATTGGAAATCGGGCATGGTTGTTGATATGTATTATTTATTTTGTCAATATAATTATATATATATATACTTCTATACTCTATACTTTATTATATAAAGAGGAGTAAAGTTGTTAGTTACCGTTGTTGAAAGTAATCTCTGGAACTACTAAACCAATTTCGAAAATTCTTTTACCAAACCTTCGAATTAGTAGAGACGATCTACGAAAAGAATGTTTTACTCATGGCCAAATATATTTTATAATTGTTTCAAATATACGGCAATAGAATTGCCGGGTCACCCATCTTATACCATTATGAAAATCCCGTTTCACGATGTTTGTCTTTGTATGATTTCAATAGCTAGTAATACAATTTCAACCGTCGTAAATTCGTAATCGACGGTATTGCTATGAATCATCTTCTCTAACGATATGATAATCTTGGTAAAAATAGACAAGAGTACGATATCATAATAATAATAAGTAGGTAATAACATACCTACCCAGTACCCATTACCTATCCAATATCCATATTTTATGGGAAACGTACTTACTAGGTACCCACCAGGGGCACACTATTGTTTGATATCCGTTGTCCGCCCGGGCCCATCCTTGATCCAGACTTATATTATTACGAAATCAACAATTTATATCTTTATCTTATATATTTTTCAACTGCTATTGTGGGAATATATTAAGAGCCTCGTATTAAATTTCAAGCTTGTTGACTCAACGAATAAAATTAATAATTAATAAAAATTAATGACTCTAAACAGCTGTAATAACTAATAAGTGGTTTTCCGTAGATCGGCAAAAAAAGCCAATAGGGGGGATACAACCCCTAACGACCCCCCTTGAGCACGCCACTGTACCTATAAGTATTAACACTTTTCTATCTGTGCTAGTATGTATTTAATGTGTAAAAGTTGATCAGCCCCCCCTGGGTTATTCTGGCTACGCCACTGCTTTAGTATACTGTATAAGTACATAAAAACATAAAGTGTAAAATTGTAAATAGTCAATGTGTAATACTGGATTACAGTGAATTGTGATACTAAAAATGAATAACAAAAACACAATAGGTGTGACAAATTAAATTAATTTAATTTATCATCACAGATGTCAGATATATATATTAAGTTCGCGGACTAAGATAGTATCTAAGGTACTATCTTGGTCCGTGATTAAGTTTAATCACGATTATAAAGATTCTTTATATTCGAGTTTAATATATACATCAATACATCATACACGTATATATCCGTGCCTTCGATAATTCAGCGCTGCTGTAACGCTTCGTCAGCAACTATAAATTGTCATTTTTTAATTCAGCGCAAAACTACGCTGCTCGTGATAGGTAGATGTCGTTTTTTAATTCATCATATTGATCACAACCTAGCGAACTAAACAGCGGTTCCAGCAGGTTAGAAACATGCTGGTCAATCACAATCATATTCATCATACTTTCTCATCACATCTATCACGCTTACAGCAGCGCTGAATATTATCGAAGGCACGGTAATATATTCTGTGTTTATCATGCAAAAACATTTCATAATAATATTATCTATCAAGATAATACTGCAAATATAAAACATATGTTTCCAACTGCAATAATTGTTAAAAAGCGCATGCGCCTTATCAGTACCTGCATAGTCTTATCATTGTTGGTAATTAGCTTTGGTTCATTAGTTATAAACTTATTACTTAATACTTATTACTATTTCATTGTCTTGTACTCTTGTTTTCTCGTTTCTCGGTAGTAGACGTGTTGTTACTTGAGTTTTGCATGCATTCCCAACTTAACATAAATAATTACTCGATAGACGATTGTATTATTGACTTCTGAACCTACTATTGGCGTAATCCATTTTTGAGTATCGATTTTATTAAATATATTTTATTATTACTTGTTAATTGACAAAGAGACAAATATAATATAGTGGTGATCACACTCTCATAATGAATATCTTGTAAGTAAAAATACGAAAACACTGGTTTACAAAATAGGTAGAAATGGCTGAATGTGAATTACGGCAAAGAAAAAAAGAAGATGACGGAGAAGTTAATCTCCAAGAGAATAAAGAAGAAACAAAATCTACTGAACAGGATCAAGTTCATATTGAAAACAAACCAGAACCAGTAAGATTCATATTTGTCTATTTATGTCGGAATTCACAATTGTCTAATATTTTGATAAACTTAATTATTTAGTTATTGCTATTATTAGACTATTGTAGAATAGACATTGTACAGTGTATGTTATGTTATGTGTAGGTAGTAGAATTGTAGAATTGGTCTAGTATCTAATAATATGTTATATTTTAGTTTCTTTAATGGTATTTGCACTTAAGTCATCAGTCATTATTTACTCATTACAATATTTATACCTATACCTCATATAATCGTATAAGGTATACAACATATAATATTAGTTAAATGTAGTTATCATCTGGGAAATTTTTTTATGATTATTCCTGAATTCAGTGTTTAGGTTTTTAAAATGTAAAATATGTAGTAGGAACCTAGGTATAATAAATAATAATATTTGTAAAATGTCTTTAAAAATATATTATTAGGTATACCAAATA
This sequence comes from Acyrthosiphon pisum, assembly GCF_005508785.2. Lineage (NCBI taxonomy): Eukaryota > Metazoa > Arthropoda > Insecta > Hemiptera > Aphididae > Acyrthosiphon > Acyrthosiphon pisum. Next base: position 122,852,963 of record NC_042494.1, read on the forward strand.
TATTTTATTCATTTACCATTATGGAAACTACATAACTTAATTTCATCGCTTAAAAGGTAAATATAATTACCTCCTTAAAAAATAATATATATACTGGGATACCCTGGCTATTTATTTTATCCTCTTTACCATTAAATTATGATTATATACCTAAGTTTTACTATATAGATCTTTAAATTTTTTTTAAATATAACATAGGTAAACTCTATGAAGAATGTAGGTACATTGTTGAATAAACAATTTTATAGGTAACTTTTATATTTGGATGTGTTTAATGACAATATAATTTTATTATGTGTTAATTTATATAGACGAATCTTCTAACTTTTGGTGAAACCTATTTAATGTTTTCATCTTGATATTTACCCTTATAATTTTGAATAATACTTATTTATATGTCAGTTAATTATTTCAGTTAAAATGATAAGTTGTTATAAACACATTTAGGCTATAATTCAGTAAACAATTTTTCAGATTGATGATTGTATTCAGTCATGTGTTGTGACAAATACTATGCCGCATTTGGTTAGGCGTTACAGGCCAGTTCATAAGATATATAATGCTTATCAAAATTTACGGAAATTAAAAGGTCCTAAACATTGGTACGCGGGCTCAAATTATTTCAGTAACCAAGCCTCATTCAATTTCCGAACAAATAATTATCGTAGGTCTAAAGTAAGTTTTCTGCTCAAATATTTTTGGGTAAACATTGGATGTGGCATGATCCTGGATACATGTACATGGTGATGGTACAAGTATATTACATGCTTATTATGGATTTATAAGACTCCAGTTCTTCATATTTAAATGGCTTAAATTTATGTTTCTGTTTATTGATTAAATTAGGCTTAAAATTGAAATCATAATTTTTTTCTGTACACTAAAATATTGTATCTATGAATATAAGCACCAGAAATAATTAATTTTAACAAAAATTATATGCAAACCAATAATATTTGTTGGTTTAAAAAAACTTGATGCAATAATGGTTATTCATAAACAATAACAATTTTACATTTGCTTAAGAGTTAATAACTTATTAATTTTCACTATTAAATTTGCATGAAAACGCTTCAATAAAAGTATTTTAACATTTAAAGCTAGTTAGATCACATACGCTTCAATCAATTAATATTTATATACATAACCAAATGAAATGTATTGAACCAATTTAAGTTTATATTTGTTTGATCACATTTTAACACAATAATAATATGTAACTGTTATTTAAAATAATTTATTAGGTACCAATTTTTTTTAGTTATTGATATATTTTTAACAATCAATTTTTATGACTTAGGTATGTCTTTTCTAACAAATTATTAAGTGTAGTTTATATTAAATAATAATTTATGATTTACATTTAAAAAATAAAGCTATTATAAACTATACATTGCATAGTATTTTAAAATAATTTATTATAATGATTATATTTATTAACATATTTGAGAATAATATATTGCTAGTTCACAAACACAAATTGTAATAAATCAAAGTTCTCAATAACTGAAAAAAATTCTAATTAAAATGTATTGTTGAAGACTGAGATATTGAGAGTTCACTACCTATATTGATTTTTATTGACATTAATTTATTATATTATTAATTTATAATTTAATAATACCTATTTTAGAAAATATTTAAGATCTATACAAAGGGAGTAGGTAATAAATATTTATGTGTATTTTCGTTTAATTACTGTGGTGTTATTAATTTATTATGTATAAATTTGTTTGTGTTTATAATTTTAAATATGTTTAAACATTTTACTCATGTAATCTATATTTGTAAAATACTTATATATTTAATTATATTTAGATAATTAATTTATATGGGTATCTACTTTTGTTTTATTGTTATTTATTCATTCATCTACTTAGTGTAAACGGTGATATTTTCCTGTTTATTCAAATAGTTAACATCAAAAATCACCGTGGGCCAATCTGTATAAATATAATTTTTTTGTTTTTAGAAAGAAGATTTTGATTCTGAAGATGATAAAAATATAGACATTTCAGCAAAAATACCATCGGGTACCAATAAAATGCCACAAATATTAGAAACATTATTAAGTGGAATATCAGAAAGGCAAGCAACGTTTGATTAATTGCATTAAGCTTAACTATATAATATTAATAATTACATTTCTCATTAGGTGGAGAAATTGGATAATTCGAGGTATATTTGGCTGGCTTATGATTGGCCTTTTTTGTCTCTTATGTTATGGAGGACCTCTTGCCTTAATGATAGCCGTATGTATTTTAAAGCATTTATACTTAAGTTATATAATCACGAAGACAATATAAATCAATATTCTATTTATACGGCTTCATGATTGGCCTATTTATTAATTAAATTTTAAACTTGAAGAGTGGTCAAGGTTGAAAGATTTTTTAAATTATTAAATATGGACTTGCAATAATAACAATAATCATAATAATAAATAACAAAACATGTTAAAAGTTGATCCAATTAAATTAAAAGTGATAATAAATGTTTATTTGCAATTGGTACCTACCTCTATTTAGTGTAAATAATTATATATTGTACCTACTTAAATTAATTTTATTAATAAAAACAAATTATTTGTATTTTTATGGGTAGTTTATGAACTACAAGCATATTCATGTAATCAAAGACATTTTTAGATAGTTTTATTGTTTCTTTGTATATTAGAGACATTAACACAACATGTCTTGGCATACTTTCAATAAAAATAATAACTAAGTAAAAATAAGTCAAGAAATGCGTGTTCATTAAAATCAGCACCTCACATTTATATTATATTCTATATATTATTATTATTATTATTTTTTACTAAACACTAAAGAAAAACTAAATTAAAAAAAAACATACCACGATTATAATTTATACAATAAATATATACTTTAATATTGATCTCAACTTTTGGCATTTTATTGTTTTATGCAAATAAAACTTTGTATTTGCATATTAATTAATATACTTCAAAAAATAGTATATTAAAATTAGTATTAATATAATAATAATTTAGTATTCATATTTAAGTATACGTGTTTACTTTGTAATAATTTGTCGTTTGTGTTTAAATTATGAGTTTCATTAGGTAGTTAATCATTAGTTACAATTATAAATTGTAATGTTTATATATTTGAAATATTTAAATAATAATAACCAACAATTTTTATTTTTAAAAGGATAGTTTAACCATACATTTTGAAACAGTCATTCATTTTGACTTAAAATCTTACTACTAAATACTAAATAATATTCATTTTCAATGAGTTTACTAAAATTTCCAATATCTGATAATAATATCGACGCCCCAGATCAACACTGCAACAACCCAAATAATTGGTTTGTTGGGTATAATGTGTTTTCTATATTGTTTCTCTATGTAACGTAATGTAAATTATAATTTTGAAAATGCTCTCTCGTGGTCAATAATTTAACTATATTTTATTGTGTTCTTGAACTGAAATCGTTACAAGATCGTCTATAAGATGGTGTACATAACTTGAATTTGTTATAACTCGAGTTGTTGCAGTTTTGAACTGGGGCGTCGATATGTTGTATGTATTATGTATCCAAATATAAAAGTGGATAAAAAGTTATTAATTATTTATATATTTAAATTAAATGATCTTTACTCAAACCTATAACAGTTCATTTTAATATATTTTAATTAATTACAGGTTTTAGTCGTTCAGGTCAAATGTTTTGAAGAGATAATTAACATTGGTTATTCGGTTTATCGTATCCATGGATTGCCTTGGTTTCGTTCTTTATCGTGGTATTTTTTGATGGCATCTAATTATTTCTTTTATGGGGAAAGCCTTGTAGACATATTTGCTGTAGTAGTTAATAGAACAGTAAGTTTTAAATAATATTTTACTTTTTACCATTAATACTTATTTTATTATTGATAATTTTAATTTAGGAATATTTGAAAATGCTAATAACTTATCACCGGTTCGTTTCATTCAGTCTATACATTGCTGGTCTAGTATGGTTTGTGTTATCATTGGTGCGCAAATACTACATGAAACAGTTCTCATTATTTGCTTGGACACATGTGTGCCTCTTGATTGTTGTATCTCAAAGTTATTTTATTATTCGAAATATATTTGAAGGGCTTATATGGTATATACATTATTAAATATTAATAAGTATTTAAAAAAAATTTTATCAAGTTAATCATCTAAATATATAAATATTAAAATTAATTTGTTACCTAATTGAATGTTTAAGATTTTTTTTTAAATTTCAGGTTCATTGTACCAGTATCAATGATCATACTTAATGATATTTGGGCCTATGTTTTTGGTTTTTTCTTTGGCCGAACACCGCTCATACAAGTTTCACCAAAAAAGACATGGGAAGGATTTATTGGTGGTGGTGTAGCTACTGTGATTTGTGGTATAATAGTAAGTTAACCTTATTTTAATTTCTTATGATTAAAAAAAAAAAATCAATAAATTAACCTTTGAAGTTATTATCAATATTGGTTAACATACTTAAAAAAAATAATCATAATTTTACTCATTACTTTGAGGTAAAAGTAATAAAGTAACTTTACTTGTTACTTAAATACAACTGTAATGAAATCCTTATTTTTCAATAAAAATAAAGTAACTGTTACTTTTACCATTGATCTTATTATATTCAGATATGCCACCATTGTTAATATTGGAACTTGGAATTGGATAATTGCAATTTGACCACTTACATTTTTAACAATAGGATGGTTAGTAAATTATCAGTATATTATAAAATCAAAAATAATTACATGAGTATATCTCTACTTTCTTACCTAATGAGTAATGTTAATTGACAATGTTAGTGGAAATAGTATATCAGTTTAATTTCAACAAGATGTCAATAGAAAAACTGTATTTTGAGAAGAGTTAGTTAAACAAAGTACAATACATACAAGTAAATATGTTAACTACTACATCTAAAACTAAATTGTGATATTTTTACAATAATTAGGTACAAAATACAAATGGGTACAAGACTGTAAAAAACTATATGGAATCTCGTTATTGAAACAAAATGTCTAAGAACGGGCCAGCCCCTAATATATATTAACCAATTGCCTATTAGAAACAATCTGTTAATTTACATAATTCACATAGGTCCAATAGTGTTCTAATAAGTGGCTTCTACTGTAAAATCATAAAAAATTATAATTCCAATTTATTTTTTATTTTTATTTTAGATATCATATTTTCTATGTCAATATCCATACTTTGTATGCCCAGTTGAGTACAGTGAAAAGTTTGGTAAAATGATCATTGATTGTGAACCATCGCCTTTATATACCCTACATGAATATGTTCTGCCAGAATTTATTGCACGTGCTATGAGTGTAGTATGTATAAAAATAAATTATGTTAAATTAATTATGTTGTATAATATTATTTACTTAAAATTAATATATATGTATAATCACTTATTTAAACTTTGAATTATTTAGTTTGGAGGTTCCAACAAAATCACTATCTATCCCTTTGTTATTCATGCATTTTGGATGTCATTGTTCAGCTCCATTATTGGACCGTTTGGTGGTTTCTTTGCTAGTGGATTTAAACGAGCATTTAAAATTAAAGTAGTTCACTTATAAAATGTTTAATTACTAGTTGTTATTAATTTTTTTTTTATTTAGGATTTTGGAGATGTGATTCCAGGACATGGCGGTATTATGGATCGTTTTGACTGTCAATATCTTATGGCCACATTTGTTAATGTTTACATTTACAGTTTTGTGAGCACTCCTACCTTACAAAAGACTGTTCAACAGGTACTCATAAAATAAATGTTCTATTAAGAGGACGTCGTACCTGTCCCCATCTTACAGACACACAACATAACAAATTTAATATTCACAATAATCCATTTAATACTGTTATTTTTAATTCTAAAGTGAATCGATCAATTATAAAATATTATCTAGGGCACCATGTTTGATTTTTTTGATATTATAGTTTTAAAGTGGTTTCTCTAATATTTAAAATAACAAAATTAATCATAAAATGGATTTTTCTGAAAGTAAAATTTTCTGTTATATGCTTGTAAGTTTGATAAGACACATGGGTATGGCATCCTCTTGAACATATTATAATAATTATTAAATTATTCATTAAATGTTTAGGTAATTAATTTAAGACCCGAAGAACAGTTACAATTATTTTACGTTCTCAAAGGATCATTGGAAAACCGGGGAATTCTCAATGTGCAATAAATATAAAAAAAAATCATAGTCAACCAGCAACCTTCACATTCCTTCTTTCAAAATCAATATCAACTTAAAAACAATTGTTTTTGGAAAGTTATGTTTAATTTGCCTTATGTTCTTGATGTGTACTTATTAAAACATTCTTTGGCCTATTTGATATATTTTATCAAACAGACTTCTCTGCGTGAATTGCAGATACTTTTGTATAAAAATCAGTATGTTATTTAATTTGTTTAGTTATTTTCAATGTTTTGATTTTTAATTGGATTTATTGATTGTTGTAAAACACTGAATATCACATTCTCCATAAATCAGTATAAGTTCAGTAATAACACTTTCACATTCCTTTTTATGATATTATCTACTCCGTCAATAACTATATTAAAATTATTTCAATAGAGCTATTGAAACAGAGATAATGGTAGAATGTGTAATCTTCATGAAACTGTATAGATTGATAGTTATTTTACATTTTTATTTGGTGTTTTATTGAATTTTGTTAATTGTTTTGTGAGGATGTAATAAATGCATTATAATATATAATTTATGCTATAAATAGGGAAGTGTGTGACGGTTAAATTGTGTTAATTACATGTACATTTTGAAAACAACACATTGGTTGAAACTAGAATTTGACTACGTTTTTAATCCATAATATTATAATCAATTACTTATTATCGTTTTCTGTATAACATACCTACCTATATTATATTTTTCTTAGTCGGGAAATCATCTGTTATATAACAACTATTAGTATTGAATATTGATCGATTTAGTATATTATAATGTGTGCATCTAATTTATTGTTCTTTAAATAATAAAGACGTTTATTTATTCCTAAATAATTATTTGCTTTAGTATTTTACAATATTAAACATCCAATGTTTATTTCAGATTCCGAACGGTGTGTAAAAGCTTTTGCAATGATGCTTTTTCTTTTGGTTTACTCTTTGTAAGTAATAAATAAAACATTGCGGAAACATCAGCAAAATAAATATGTAAGCCAGGCATATATATCAACGGTTTTCAACTAAATGTTTCTGTCCAGAGCCTCAGATCAGATAATTTTTCGAATACGACGATATTTATTATATACACGTTTGACGAAACCACCCCCAGTGGCTTAACACCCCTAACGTGTATCTGGCACTTGTTTCGTTTTAGTTGCTATGGAGTTGAAACGCAAACACGCTTTTAACTTATCAGTTAAACGATCGCGGCTTACCTACCTCTTCATATCGCACCGTTCGCGGTACCTACTTTTTTCATGTGATATCATAACTGAGGTGGGAACCATGATAATATTACTTCCACCTTGCAGTTGCATCGTTTGTTGTACAGAGTAGGTACCTATATATATATAGATAATTGTTAATAAACATGGCCAGTATAAAATCATCACGTTTCGCGTAAATCACTTCTGTGGCTTCATATGGCGACACACGACGCGTAAAGGTAGACAATACCTACTACCTGCACCTATACAATCTACACAGCTGCTAGAGGCATGGATAGCGAAATCATCGTACAGGACCTCGAACTACGGTCATTGATCGGATTCGACGGTAATCCACTGAACGGTCTCATACTGCACCCGGATGGCGTTCATCTAGTGTACCCGCTCGGCACCAATATCGCGGCGTATAATTGGCGCACAAAGGCTCAGCGGTTCTTCGAGGGACATACGAACGTGATATCGGCCGTGACAGTGTCATCTTCTGGCCAGTACGTGGGTTCCGGTCAGGTGAACTACATGGGGTTCCGGTCGCCGATAATCGTGTGGCAATTCGACACCGGTAAGCTGGTCGCTAAATACGAGTCACACAAGGTACGCGTCGAGTCCGTCGCGTTTTCGAGCTGCGAGAACTTTCTGATATCGCTGGGCGGCGTCGATGACGGTTCGGTGATCGTTTATGACATTGGTAAGCGGGAGGTGCTGTGCGGGTCTTCGTCCGTCAAATCGACCGCCGGCTCGGCGACGGTGCTCCAGCCAGTGCACACGCGTGGTGAGTGTTTCGTCGTGGCCGGCGATAACATACTCCGGCTGTGGACGCTCAACAGAGAACAACGGAACATCCAGGGGCTAGATGGTTCGTTCGCCAAGATCAAGCGCAAGATCTTGTGCGCCGTTGTCGACCGGCTGGACGAGTACGCGTACTGCGGCACCAGCACGGGTGACGTGATGAAAATCAAATTGAACTTCTCGTCCGACACGGCTGTGGTGGCTCCCACCAATGCACCGACACTGGTCGGGTGCTTTGCCAAGTATCCGCCGGCTGGCAAGAACAAGCGTGGCACCTCCGCCACCGCTGCCGTGGAACTGTATAGCAAAGGCATTACGGCGTTGTACCTGATCGCGGACGGCACCATGTTGGTGGGATCCGGGGACGGCGTCGTCGAGCTGGTAAAGCAGAAGGCCCGCGACGGCACCCGTGGTACGTGTAGCAAGCCGGACAGCACCCGACTGGCGACGCCCACCCGTCCACTGCTGGTGGCCGTAAAGTCGGCCAACGTCGACTCGTCCGTGACCAGCATACAGCTGATGGCCGACGGCATCGTTTTGGTGGGCACCGTTAACTGCGAGCTGTTTGCCATCCAAGCGCACGACTTCGACGTCACCTGCCTGTTCACGTGTCACACGTCCGTAGTGTATGACCTTGCGTTCCCGCATGGCTACAGCAAGGTGTTCGCCACTGCCAGCAAACATGACGTGCGCGTCTGGTCGGTGGACACGCTGCAGGAGCTGCTCCGGATCACCGTGCGCAACTTTACATGCTCAGGCGTCCTGTTCTCGTACGATGGCGCGCAGATCGTCACGTCGTGGAACGACGGCAACATCCGGATATTTGCACCGGAAACCGGGCGTCTGCTATATGCCATCAACAACTGTCACAACAAGGGCGTGTCGGCCATCGCCATGTCCAAAGACGGCCGGAAGCTGTTGAGCGGTGGTGGTGAGGGCCAGGTCAGGGTTTGGCAGGTGGACAACCTCAACGGGGCGCTGCAAGCCGTGCTCAAGGAGCACAAAGGCCCGGTTAGCTCGATCGACGTGCACCAGCTGGGCCATGAAGCGATCACGGCCAGCGCGGACGGCACGTGCGTCGTCTGGGACATTGTCCGGTTTACGCGACTGTCCATTATGTTCTCGTCGACCATATTCACCAGCGCCAAGTACCATCCTAACGGGGCCCAACTGCTCACATGTGGCACCAACAGATATATTGGATTCTGGGAGGCACTCGACGGGTCGTTGATACGTGAGATCGAAGGATCGTCGGCGTCTGCTCTCAACTCGTTAGACGTTACGCCCAACGGTAGGCACCTACCCATATTATCATATATACTATATATAATACATTTTAGTGCTGGTTGTATTACAAATTGTTTTCTGTTTTAAAAATAATGTTTGTAATTATTGCTATATTATTATTATTGTAAGGTATAAGCACAGAATAGATTAAATTCGATTTAATCTATTCTGTGGAACACGTATCAAATACGTATTCAGTATTTTAGGTAATAATGGTAATTACCAAATCACGGTAGACCGGTATTCTAAAATACCGAAAATACATACCTATATACCGATAACCATGGCCTTGTAATTTATATATACCTGCCTATATTTCTCTAATTTGTAAATTTTACGATATTAGGATTTCCGAGCGAATTTTAAAACTAAGACAGAAAGTTAACGGGACTGATAAGTTCTTTTGCAAAAATAAAAATTCCGAAAATGTTAGTTTTAACTAGGAAAAGTAAAAAAAATCGTTTTTCAAGAACAAATTATATGATCTGGATTTTAAAGAAGAAGTAGCGTCTTGCGACTTTCCAAACTGGGCTTGACCATTCATGTAAATAGTGATTTAGGTATCGACAAAAAAAAAAAAAAAAAAATAGAAAACGTTAATTTTTTTACTTACTTAAATTCAGTCGAGACCTGTTGCTGGCCATTTCCATTACTATTTTACTTGTTTTTGAATTTTGCGGTACAGAAGGATTTAGAAGGATTTCCGAGCTAATTTCAAAACTATATAAGCTAGAAAAATAATAAGAGACTGGTAAGAGGTTAGTTACCCTGGCCCCGCCACTTACGATTTATAAATGGAAATTAATGTTAAATTATGTAATATCATTTGTAATCATTTGTAACCACCAAAAAAAAAATTGTAACCCACCCACTTCGGCTCAAAACGTAGTTTCCATGTGGCGAGGCCACGGTGACGTCACTATAGCCCGCCTTTTCAGAAGTTCGACTTGTAGGTACTTGAAACCTAGTGTAGATTATGTAATATCATTTGTAATCATTTGTAACCACCAAAAAAAAATTTGTAACCCACCCACTTCGGCTCAAAACGAAGTTTCCATGTGGCGGGGCCACGGTGACGTCATTACAGCCCGCCATTTCAGAAGTTCGACTTGTAGGTACTTGAAACCTAGTGGAGATTATGTATTATCATTTGTAATCATTTGTAACTACCAAAAAAAAATTTGTAACACACCCACTTCGGCTCAAAACGAAGTTTCCATTTGGCGGGGCCACGGTGACGTCACTACAGCCCGCCATTTCAGAAGTTCGACTCTTTAAAACAAATGTATTATTTATTTATACCTTTATATTATATATAATATGTTTATTACGGTATAATATTAT
>NC_042494.1:122863883-122865452 GCF_005508785.2 Acyrthosiphon pisum
GCTCAAAAGTGTCAAATTATTTTCAAAATTTCATCGTATATATAAAATACTAATATAAACATTCAGTGAAATTTTCAAGTATCTACAGTCATTCGTTTTTTAATTACAACAAAATAAGAAAATCGGTACATGAGAAATCGAGTGAATATCAAATGTTGTAAAAATATGAATTTCAAACGATCATAAAAATTTAATTTGACTTTCTTATAGATATTTTTTGTTTGATAAAGGTAGATAATTTTATAAGGAATCTTGTATTACATTTTAAAATCTTAGATTTAAAAAGAAAAATTTTTACGAATTCTTAACTCAAAATAATTTGCTAATTTTCGTGATTTTTCCATATTTTGTCAATTTTTGAACATTAAATGCTTATAAAAAAAACTGTGACTAAGGATTTTTAATATTTTTCAAATGTCATTGTAACAATATAGTAGGAGCCTTGTATTAAATTTTCAAGTATTTTGACTCCACAAATAAAGTTTTATTGACATTCATAGAAATAAAAACTAAAAAAAAATGAAAACTGACAATGTCCGTAAAGAGCTCAAAATAAGTCAAAATATTTTGAAAATGTTATGGTGTATAGAAAATGCTAATATAAACATTCAGTCAAAATTCCATGTATCTACTGTCATTTTTTTTAAAGTTACACCAAAAACCTAATTCAATTTTGTGAAAAATCGATTTTGCGTAAAAATTCCCGTTTTTCCTTAATTTTTCTTGGCGCTTTTGAAAATTACTGGGAATTTTAAATTTTGACCTCCCCAATGCACCAACGATATTCACTTTCCAATTGAACAAGATACTGAAGTGGAAAATCGAAGCATTATTTCGACTACTTATCGTGTACACAGACACAAAAAAAAAATTAAAAATTAAAAAAAAACACACATCATTGTAAAATCAATACATTCATCGTTCCACTCAGAATCTAAAACATACACAAGACAATTTTCACTACGGACATAATAATATTATATTAAAATTTTAAAAATAACACAATTCAAAACAATTTATCAGTTGTATCACACTTGTCACATGTAACCAGCGTTACCAATTATGAAAAACTGAATTCTCCATGAAATATACATACAAATTCATATGCCACTTGAAAATGTAATATTTTTTTATACGGGTTATGGGTTAAAACCCGAATTTAATATCGGTTTTGGGTGTTTCGGGTTATACGTCATCAAAATCAATAGGGTTATATAGGTTTACGGTTTCGATAATTTTTAAGGGTTTTTTTAAGGGTTTTGGCTATACGGGCTAAACGGGTGCAAAGCCTTGATTTATTGATCTAATGAGCTATTCATTATATTATATAGTAAATTCTGAGTATTTTTACTCATGTATTGCTAGTTTTATAGATTTACAATTTGGAAATTATTTTTCAGGGTAAGTAGTTAAAAAGCATACTTTTTCATGCGAGATTATAGATTAAAATATGAACATCAGACACGTTCCCAAGGGAGGGAGGAAGGGGCATCTGCCCCCTCCATAACAATTTTTATGGACAAAATGTACTCTCAATGTCAACAAAATAATAATGATCAAAATTTTAAT
>NC_042494.1:122865552-122867016 GCF_005508785.2 Acyrthosiphon pisum
GTCATATGTTGTTCTCATCCTTTGTCATTGAGAGATTAAACCCTACCTAATATTGGCTCAAATCGATAGACATTTGTCTCTGTAAGAGTTAACATTCGATCAGTCTGTCCTCAGTCTTACACACTTACGATTGTCCTCCGCGTTTCTTCAAGTCTTAGTTCAGTGTTTCTACAAGTCTTTTAAATTTTCAAGTGTTTATTTTTTTAAAACGATACGATTTTATAAAACATGGCTGGTTCAATTGAAGACAACGCATCGTTATACATGAAGAAGGATTTTACTTATGTGCCACCATCGCCACCGGCCGACCTTATCGAAACTACAAGCTACACACTGGACTTTGCGAGCCGCAAGTTTGTACAAGTCGGTATTCTCCCAGATGAACAGGTGGTTGTTAATATATTAACTTCATCACGCTACGTTCTTATTACTCCGGAATTTTTAAAAAAAATATTCTCTTATATGGGGCATATCCTCTCCTTTATACTAGATACGCCACAGAAATATAAGCGTGTACGTTTTTTTGAGGATGATATGATGAAACTATCGAGCATGGTATATACCGGGGAAAATGTATTTGTGATTGAATCAAAAACTCAAAACGGATGCAGAGTGTCGTTAACCGAACAGGTCTTATTCGACTTCAATATCTGGAGTGGAGCATTATAGAAACTATAATACGGAAAGAAGTATACACCTCACCATTAATTCGAAAACAGTTTGAAGAGCTTGCGACGTACCTACGCGAGAAATGCTTGCAGATGGAGTAAAAAAATTTGGATGATATGACTGCATTCATTAAAAACGTGCAAGACAATCGAGCTGTGGAATCTTGTCCTAACCTCGCAAACCAAATACAAATGTGCGCAACCATACAACTAGCTGAAACGGTGTTACAACAGATGGCACACAACTCGCATGAGGTAATTCATAATTATATTATTACATGTAGAAAAAATATTTAATACCATTTTTTTTTATTTTAGTTACAGAATGGTAAAATGGTTTCACCAATGTCACCAAGCTATTCGCCGGTCAGCAATATATTCAGCATGCATGACGATTCAATTACATACGCTACACTCGGACCGTTACAGGTAATTGATATAAACATATTTTTAAAAATAAAAATAATATTAATTTTACATTTATTTTTCAGCTGATTGATCATATTGACGGACCAACGTCACCCGATCAAAATTATAGTCAACATCAGTCTTTCGATGTAAACGATGGGCCAGATTACTTCAACCCATTCAGGACCATTTCACCACCAACTTACACCGAACATCCGGCACCATCGCACAAACGATCTCTTTCAACATTCACTGAGCATCCAGCACCGGCATGTGATGTTAAGCGGTGACTATTTTAATATTTGTATGGAATTAAATAATTTATGTGAAATAAAAATAAACATGATATATAAAAAAAGTATTTTCATTTATTAAAATAATATTAAGG
>NC_042494.1:122867066-122868226 GCF_005508785.2 Acyrthosiphon pisum
CTAACGTACATAGGTATTATACATAAATATATATAATCTTTTTTCGTATACAATGATATGATATCATTGAATTCAAATTTAACACCATCCATTACAGTGACCCACTTGTAACGTACTGTGCAGCAGAGCGACACCCACTTGCCTACCTTTTTCTCTATAATGTATGATGTCACAGGTGGTGTAGCCAGTGTAGGAGCTAATTTGAAATTTCTCTATTGAAAATAAAGTAAGACCAGTTAATGTATCGAAAGATTGAATTTTAGTTAGGTACGTATTTAGTTATTTGTATGGCTATATGATAATTGATAAAAATGCAAGATGGAAATTGTATTAAAAAAAAAAATAATCAATGTACATATAAATTGGATTGCGACTTGCAAACTAAGTGACCTTTTTGTTCTGGGCTACTCAAAACATTTTCCATTTGCCTGTTGGGGGCCCTTTTTTCCAAATCGCGGACTGGGCCTTTTCGAGCCAGTCCGACACTGCTCTCAGTTATTGGCCATCTTTGTTTGACTTACGTGCTTTATGACAGATACTTGTGTATACATGCTTTTTTATCATTACTTATTAGTTATTACAATAATAGTTTGTGTGTCTATATTGAGCTACAAGTTACAACCGACTCTCAACTACAATATTTCAAATTTGTATTAAGGTAGGTAATACAATATTATTCAATATTTTATTATGCTATTGTTGGATAGGTACAATTTTTCATTTTGGATGATGTAGTACGATGAATGTAAACTTTTTAGCCTAAAGCTGGCCAAGTTAACAATTTTTATTTTTAATTTGTTAAGTTCATTTAATTAGATAAAAATACTTTGTTTATACTTTTTAATTACTTAGTTAAAATCATTTACTTTTTTTAAAGCAAATAAATAACATATAATCATTAATTACTTTAGGTACTTATATCAGGTTTTTTTTTAGTGTGCAGTGAGACACATTTTGTGCAGTGAGAAAAGTAATTGTGCAGTGAAAATTGTTACTTTGTGCAGTGCAAAAAAAGAATTTCAGGATGATTTATTTTATAGTATATTATAAACAATAATTGAGTAAACTTCAAAATAAAAATAAAAAATGTTTCTATAACAATTAAAATTTTTTTAGAGTATATTATTCATTATTATCCTATTTTTTTTTAAATAAAAAAA
>NC_042494.1:122870565-122871514 GCF_005508785.2 Acyrthosiphon pisum
GGAGGTGACTAAGTCATCATTTTAGAAAAATGTTGATGATTTTTTTTGCAATTTTGTTTTTAATAGTATACAATTGTTAAGAAATACAGCTTTGGGAGTGGGCCCTAGGGCCTTCCTGGAGTCACCCCTGACAGTTCAACGGATAACCGTCCGTAGAGTTTGGTCTCTGTAAACAAATTCCCTACGATAACCAAAGAGTGGGAATACATTTGTGCAGTCAGAAAAAATCATTAAAAAAAACCCTGACTTATATACTTAAGTCTTCAATCAATGATGGAATCCAACAAAATAATTATATTATTTGAGATCCTGAACGGAACTATAAATGTATTGATTTTACAATGATGTATTTTTTTATTTTTTTTTTATGTTTTATTTATAATTTTTATTTCTGTGTCTATCACCACCGTTTGGGGCAGTAGAACAGCTTCGATTTTTTTCAACAGTATCTTGTTTGATAGGAGAGTGAATCTAGTTGGTACACTCGGAAGGTCAAAATTCAAAATTCCCAACAGTTTTCGAAAACTATTAATTGTAGATACATGAAAATATTACAAAATGTTTATATTTTCATTTTATATACACCATAACATTTTGAAAATATTTTAACTCTTTTTGAACTATTAATGGACAATTTTAAATTTCATTTTTTATAGTTTATTTTATATAAATATTAATAAAAAAAATTTTTGTTGGGCCAAAAAGCATGAAAATTTAATATAAGGATTCTGATATATTGTCACAATAGAAGTTGAAAATATTAAAAATACATAGGCACAATTTTTTTTTATAAGCATTTAAAATTTTAAAGTTCAAATTTTGACAATAGTTAAACCAACGCCTAAAATATATCTGATTTCAGGGGACACACGACACACTTATTAATTGAACTGATACTTTTGGGCTTTGACAGTTTTCTATAGGAAACATAAAACCTGTAGGGCTATAG
>NC_042494.1:122873229-122874913 GCF_005508785.2 Acyrthosiphon pisum
GTAATGGTGTGCGTAGCGCTTTTTTATCTTTATGATTCTTTATGTCCATATATGGGCATGTTTTTGTGTATGGACGTCTCGGAAAGATTGTTATGTAATCGTTGAGGAATGTTTGTTGCTTAATATTCTTTTGAATTGCGTAATATGTTTTATAATTGCGTTTGAGTTTTAACACTCAAGTACGTTCGTTTTGGTATATTCATTCTATAAGTTTATTTAAGTATATAAGGGCATGTTATTTATATATTACACTTTTATTTGTCTTTTTTATTCATCAAAAAAATATTTTTTCCGATCCAGAAAAATAGTTTTAAATTTGTGACAAAACATATTACAAATCATGAACATTAATTTTATACTTTATACGAAATATAATATTGGCCATGATATGATTATTTTTATAAACACCAATGTGTATAGTAAATTGAAAAATATTTAAATATTTTTGTATATTACCATCATCAATTAGAATATAAATTATGTAACAAATAGCTTATTAGAATGTTCAAAGTTTTTAAAAAACAAATTTGATTATGTTTAGAAAATAATATTGGGTTTGTTAAATGAAGTGTTATAATATAACTAAAATCTTACATCCTATTAATAATGACATAATGAAACATTAAATGTCGATTTCCCAACATTTTGATTTGTGTCATTATTCTTTCAGAAGTGCGAATGGTTTTTTAAGTTTTTAATTACAGTTCAAAATTATATAAGATTTAATTTTTACAAATTGTTCCACACGATCTATGGACAATTTTCCTGCCGAGTACAACACGAGTAAACTATATATTACTCTGACTCATCTGATTTATGATTTAAATTGAAGAAGTTATAATATGTTCGTAAAAACGGATACAGTTTGCTTGATATTATATTGTAAAATAATAAGAAATGATAGTTGTAAATGAAAAATGTTACATATGATTTTAGTAGGTTGATTTTTGATACAAATGTAATGTTTGCATAATGTAATTTATGTCAAAATTTTCTCCAGGGTTATTACATTCTAAGTTATCTCTTATAGACATTATATTTTCCTTTATCAAGTAGTTAAAATATGCAATAATAACAAATATTTGCATACGTATTATTTTGTATTTAAGAGTTATTGATATAAAATGTTATAAGACAAGTTATAAATTTGAAAGTTATAAATTAATAATATTATTATTACAAATTATATTTTATTTTATGTGGCATAAATCAAAAAAATATTTTTTTTCCAGGCACAAATAATGACATAAGTCAAACTGAATTCATATTTACAATAAAACAAATATGAAATGGTACTTAAATTGTTATTTTAGGCAAATAAAAGTAAACTATACAATATTAATAATAATATGAGATTGAAAAAGAAAAATTAATTAAAAATCCTATTTATAATGACATAATGAAACATTAATAATCGATAATAAATAATATTAAATGTTAGTTGTAAATGAAATATGTTAAATATGATTTTAGGAATTATTAATTCAGCTAAAAAAAAAATATTATCAGGATCCTTGTATTAAAATATCTTCTGTTTTTATTTAAAAATTAAAATTTAATGATACATACCTACATTGATAAAATAAGTAAATATCCTAATATATCACAAAAAGAGCAATCGAATCAAACAAATTAAAATCATATAGCATTTCTGGAAAATTCCAATATAAAAAACCGCTCAAAT
>NC_042494.1:122876592-122882061 GCF_005508785.2 Acyrthosiphon pisum
AAACTGATTGGTGAATGAGATAAAGGAAGTGAGCCTCCTATAAATATTATTAAGGTACTTACATCGTCTTCTTTAAAAATGTTGTTTCTGAGCCAATTTTCTACGACCTTTAAAACTACAATAGATCAACTTTTTTTAATAAACTTCCGAAATAGTATGTCGTCTGATGTCTGAGATGAGAACAGCTATGTGTGGTCGTTACAAAAACAATATATGGCGTCCTATTTCTCGACGCACGCACACACACACACACACACACACGTTGAAAGACAGTGGTACCATCATAACATGCAAGCGAGAGACTCGGGTTCGATTCCCGGTCCGGTGCATAGATATTAAAGAATGGATAGGCTATTTACGGGAACGAACATGAACATTTGTTGAGGTTATAGAGGTCTTATCACAAATAGATACCTATATGTATAATTATTGTATATCATTTATGATAAGACCTCTGTCAGAATGAGAAGCAATGATAAAAAACAGTCTTTCTCTCTTCCCCATTCCGGCCCCATGACCCTCTATTTTGTTAATATAGCCATGGCCTATCCATTCTTTAATATCTATGGTCCGGTGGCTTGATTTTTGACGTTATTTCCCCTGCAGAAGTTATAACATCTATGAGAAGTGGGATTGGTGACCAAAGACGCGGTGTTGTGAAGGACCTGGACTTGGTCCACCAGAGGTCGTGGAGAGACGATGTGATATGGGTCGTGCGCTCTGCCGCTCAGGTGGTGAAGCTGCAACAGTCGCTGTGGGCGAGGTTAAAGACCGGAGACGATCGAGGGTGATCGTGGGCAAGCGAGAGACTCTGGATCGCGGCCTGATCCGGCGGCTGGATTTTTGAGGTTATTTCCCCTGCTGAAGTTAACAAGTGGTACCATAACAATGTCAGTTTATGCATCTCAATTTTCAGTTGGAGAAGTCATTTTAAAGAACGACAAACCTTCTGCTTACGCTTCACAAACCCTCACTTCTGCACAACACAACAACTACTAGATGGTTTAATTTATGTATTTAAGCCTACTAAAATTTTGATTTCGGAATTTGGTTAGAATTCTGCATCTAGGTGTTAAATAACAATTAAGACTTAAGAATTTCATAATGTTCGTTGTTATTATAAAAAGTAAAACAATATTTAAAAAAATTCACCCAACTTAAACCATCAATTTTACACCAAAAAAATTCTAGATGAAATATAATAAACACATGTTTATTACTAGGGTTCGGATTTGAAGGCAACAACATTTTTTTAAATAATAATAATAGAGGAATAATTTTTAGAAGTAGTTTTCAAAATCGCTGTGAAAAACAAAAGAAAAATGAATAAAAAAAAAGGTGGGTAAGTGGATGTGGCTCTGCTGTACAGTAGGTTACAAGTGGGTCACTGTATAATAGATATTATTACATTTGAATTCAATGATATAATATCACTGTATATGAAAAACGACTCTGAGTGGAGACGGTTTGTCAGTCTAGGTATTAGACATACCTATCATAGGTATTAGGGTGGCCCTTCGTCAAATAGGTGATTTTTTTTTATAACATATTTTTCAGTCTTACCCCCTAATTTGGTTCCAATATATATAAAAACTATGTGTACAAAATTTCATGTCGATAGGTTAAGTTTAACCCGTGCCCCTGGGTCCTTAAAGTTCGAAAGCACTATTTTATTCAAATAACCACGTTTTTTTTTAAATATTTTATTTATATCTCGTTTCAACTCACTCATATATAAATATGTGTAGGACATTATTTATAGTAAATTAAATTTTCTATAATTCTTATTCTATATAGTTTTTTGATTAACATAATATTTTTATATATAATTAACTATGAAACATACAAGTTTATAAAATGTATAAAACGTAATTTAATAACGTGACAATTTAACAAGATTACAAAATATCTAACATCATTATATTATTACATTTGTAACTGAACGAATTTATTATCTGAGATAAGCAAACAGCATTTAATAATTTAATAATTTGATTTGATTATCTTTTAATCTTTTAATGATTCGAAACAGTTTTAAAAATAGACTACTCCATAAAACTGATAGTAAATACTAACATATTTGTATGTAATCTGACGGTCGATTAGTATACTGCGGACCACGATAGATAGCAAAACAAAATATTACACATATTTTTTTTATCATGGCTTCAACATCTACTTCAAATATTATTCTTCGTGAGCAAGATAACATTTTTTTAATTGGTAGTACTTGCAACCAAATTATTGGTAGTAAATTACCGTCAAAAAGACAGGCGTTACGTGTACTTTTTTTTAATATGCGTAAAGTAAAACTCAACTTACACGAAAGTGCGAAACTTGTTATCCAAGAAATAGTTGTATTTTGGCAAAAAGCTCGCATTCCAATAAGACAAGAATACAATAACATTAAGAAGCTGGAATCATTATACGAAGAATGGAGAACCTTACAAAAACATGCAACAAGAAAAACTGAAATAAATAAGAAAAAACAAGAATGTTTTGTGAATGAGATGACCTTTTTGATATTGCACATATGAATGCATTGGATATTATTAAAATAGAAGTAGATCGACAATTCTTACTATCTCAAAGAGAAAAAGGCAGAATTGGTTGTATGCTTGGTAAAGATAAAAATTTACAAAAAACTGAAGAAAGAGTAATTACTCGGTTAGAAGCAGTTACAAAACGGAAAAAGAGAGCTTATGGAGAAATTGAACAAGCAAGTAAGACTGTAAATTTCTATCAAACCATTTTAAATTATTCTATAAATTTAATTTATTTTAGGACGTACTGTCGACAGTGAAATAATTTGTTCTACAAGTTCTGATAGCGATTCTGATACTGGTGAAAATATTTCAAACAAATCGTTAGATATTGGTAACACATCCGAATTCCTAGATCTTCATACGTTTCAAAGTAGAGGTAAGAAAAATTTTATAACGCCGAAACTTGCAATCGCATTGGACAGGTGTAAAATAAGTGATCGCGATGCAGTTCATATATTGACAGCTACTGTAGAAGCGTTTGGTATACACGTAAAGGATTTAATTTTAAATCGGACATCTATTAACCGAATACGCCAGCGCTTACGTAAGGATAGAGCAGATCAACTTCGAAAAGAATTCAATACATCAGAAGTAGGTCCAGTTGTTGTTCATTGGGATGGTAAGCTACTCCCAGATTTAACAGGTAAAGAGCTTGTTGATCGATTACCAGTTATTGTTTCATATAAAAATTCCGAAAAACTGTTAAGTGTACCTAATCTCATATCTGGAACTGGTCAAAATCAAGCGGAAGCAGTGTTTCAAGCACTTGAAGAATGGGGCCTTATCGATCATGTACAAGCTCTATGTTGCGATACAACAGCTTCGAACACGGGCCGTCTAAAAGGAGCATGTATAATCCTGGAACAATTATTAGAACGTGATATTTTATACTTTCCTTGCAGGCATCACATTTATGAAATTATACTTAGATCGGCATTTGAAGTAAACTTTGTGGTTACGTCTGGTCCAGATATTCAAATTTTTAAACGTTTTCAACAATTTTGGCCAAAAGTTAATATCAATAATTATAATACTGGATTAGAAGATATAATTGTCAGTGAAAAATTAAATGATATAACTAATGTTATGTTATTATTTTACATGGACCAATTACGCAAACCTCACAACAGAGACGACTACAGAGAATTGTTGGAATTAGCTGTAATATTTCTTGGTGGTACCCCTACTCGTGGTATATCTTTTAAGTATCCAGGTGCAATGCACCACGCCCGTTGGATGTCTAAGGCCATTTATTCTCTAAAAATATTTATATTTCGTAAGCAATTTAAATTAAAAAAAAATGAAGAAGATTCAATTCGTTCAATTTGTATTTTTCTTATTCGATTGTATATTAAGGCATGGTTTTGTGCACCTATTGCCTCTTTAGCTCCATTTCAAGACTTACAATTTTTGAAAAGTCTCGTCGATTATGAAAATATACATAAAAAAATTTCTCAATCAACATTAAAAAAACTATGTGGACACTTGTGGTATTTAGCACCTGAAACAGTAGCATTGGCATTTTTTGATACTAATTTAACAATTGAAACAAAAATTAAAATGGTAGATTCTATAAAACTAAATAATTTAACTTCTGAAATTAATAAACGAATCATTGTTTCACCAAATGAAGTAACTCAAATCATGAAGAAAGAAATATATGATTTTATTTACGTTGAATCTACATCATTTTTTTCACGATTTGGAATATCAACATCATTCTTGGAGCAACATCCATCAATGTGGGATGAAAATGTAGACTTTCAAAAAGGTCTTGAAATTGTAAATACATTTCGTGTTACAAATGATACGGCAGAAAGAGGGGTAAAGCTCATGGAGGAGTATAATAAGGTCTTAACAAAAAATGAAGAGCAAAAACAATACGTGCTTCAAGTTGTCGAAGATTATCGCCGAAAATACCCAAACAGTTTAAAAACTACGGTTTTAAACCCATTTTAATTATTTTTCTTTGTATGCTATAAAATATAAATATTAAACAAATTAATTCATCCATCAAACCAATGAGGCTCTTTTTTAATAACAATTAAATGTATATTATATATAATACCTACGTTTTGTAATAATATTGTTTAAATGTCACATTATTTATAAACTTTTATATTTCATAATTAATTAATAATTATATATAAAAATATTATGTTAATCAAAAAACTACGTATAACAAGAATTATAGAGAATTTAATTTACTATAAATAATGTCTTATACATATTTATATATGAGTGAGTTGAAACAAGATATAAATAAAACATTAAAAAAAAATTATATTTATTTGAATAAAATAGTGCTTTCAAACTTTAAGGACCCAGGGGCACGGGTTAAACTTAACCTATCGACATGAAATTTTGTACACATAGTTTTTATATATATTGGAACCAAATTAGGGGGTAAGACTGAAAAAAATCCAATATCGTAAAATAAGGGCCACCCTAATACTATTATATATCTATGATAGTACCACGGTTTGCTGTGGATAACGCGTTACCTGATGGATATTGTGATATGATTAATTTGGAATTTATTATTAATACCTATTATAGGTCAATTTTTTTTAATACTATAGATAAGTATAATATACCTACCTATAATAGGTATGTCTAATACCTAGACTGACAAACCGTCTCCGCTCAGAATTGTTTTTCTTATACAATGATATTATACCCTTAAATTCAAATTTAATACCATCCATTATACAGTGACCCACTTGTACTGTACAGCAGAGCGACATCCACTTACCCACCTTTTTTTATTTGAAGCACTCGAAACCATAACCCGAATAAATCGTTTGGGTGCAAAGCCTTGCAATAAATCATTACTTTATTATTTATTACAAGCAATGTGTTTTGTTTATTTTTATTTATAGCCATTTAATTTTTATGATGACATTCATATGAACCATGGATC
>NC_042494.1:122882161-122896606 GCF_005508785.2 Acyrthosiphon pisum
TGATGTAACCGCCACGTCTTCCCATAGTTCAGAATTTGAAGAAGATAGACGATTAAAACCAGAGGTAAAATTTACTTATTATTATTATAAGCTATCTGCGCCTATCTAAGCGACCTACGGCACCCTATTAAACCCTTACTTTTATTATGTGTAAAATGTTTAAATCCATAGGTACAACTTACATATTATTTATTAAGTAATTTTCTAACTAAAATTTTTTTTTTTTTAAATCACACAAAATAATTGGTCTTTTTAATTTAGATTGAATTACATTTATATGTATAACATTTAATGTTAACCTTTTATAAATACTGAGCATAGCGAATTAATGTATTATTGTAACAATGATGCGTGTGTTTTTTTCTGTCAACATTTGTGATAGAAAAGTGAATCTAGCTGGTACTTTTGATAGGTCAAAATTGAAAATTCCCAGTTATTTTTGAGCGGAAAAAACAATAATTTTTACTCATAACTAATTTTTGAAAAAAATCGATTTTATTTTTGTAATACGACTCAACAACTAATAACCGTTTGTTTTGAGTTATTATAGCCTTGACAATTTTTTCGAATTTCATAGTTTTTTTCAAAAATATTCTTAACAAAAACTTTCAATAGCAGTTAAAAAATATTAAATATACATAGGCATGATTATTTTTATGTGCTTTAAAGTTCAAATTTTGACATTCAACATTACACAAAAATGTGCAAATTATTTTCAGTTATAAATTTATAAAAATTCTTTATTTCATAGCTAACAAGAGCAATTTTAATAGAAGATTGCCCACAAGTTTTTCTTCCTTAAACAAAACATAAGTTACCGTAAAGTAACATAGATTTTTTATGATCGTTTGAAATAAAATTGTTTACGGTATTTAATATTTTGTTGTTATTCAAAAACGAATAACATTAGACATTTGAAATTTTCATTAAATAATTATATAATTATTTGCCATTCATGTAGATTATTTTTCAGTTAGAAATTCTTAAAAGATTTTCTTTTCATAGCTATAACATAAGAAATTTTAATAGTAGATTTACAATTTCTACCTTTATAAAAAATAATTGTTTACCAGAAAGTTACGCTATTTATAGTCAAGAAATATTTTCGATTTTCATTATTTTATTTGAATTATTAAATTTAATTATATATAAAAGTATAAATGACACGACGTTTCCGCTCAGAATCATTTTTTCGTATGCAATGATTTATCATTAAAATTAAATAAAATACAATGATATACTTGACAATTTACTAGTACAACAGAATGGTACGTGTACCGCTCACTTATCCACCTTATTGTGATTAATGTAATACACATTTTTGGTTTCGGATAATAGATCTAAAAATTGTAATGATAGGTACTATTGATACTAGGTTATCGTTACCTACTTAATTACACGTACACAATATATATTTGGATTTAATAAATTTTAAAAATGTTTAAACTTAATTAATTATTTTAGTACAAGTAACTAAAAATGTTCAAAAATAACTTCCTAGATAGTTATTAAACATTAAAGAAAATGGCAAACAGAGTTTAGATTAGGCTTTTTGAAATCTTGATTTATCATTGCTTTTAATAATAATATAACCACTATAACACTATATGACTATATCTTGTGATGACCTAAACAAGATGAATTCCCTATATCCAGTTTCTTTTAATTTAGATAGTAAATCTGGTATTCTGGCGACATACATGCTGATATACCATATTAATGGTGGGCATATCCGGATTTCCAAAAATCCGAATATGCTGATCAATGACACAATTTTATATTCTAGTAAATTTAATTCTATAACATTTTTTCATTACAATACAATAAAATGATTTATCTTACGATATATTAAAAATAATTATGATAGTCACATAAAAACCAAATCCATAAATCCTGATAAGAATTTGATTCAAATCTGGATTCTGGATTTAGATATTCGGATAATTAAAATATTCCCTAACTAATGGCCTATGTTGTTGAGTTGTTTTGAAGATCAAAAAAAAAAAATTCAGATAGTCGGATTTTATGCCCATCCCTATACGTTTAGACTCCGGGCCATGAGAGAAGGAATCTGTTTCTCGGCTCTCGTATGCCAGGCTGTAGGCATTCCCCACTTTGTGCCTTTTAGTGTATGCGAAATAAGTTGCGAATGGTGATGCGTGGAATCGAACGTGTTTTGTCGGGACACGGGTTCCTTCTCTCGTATTTTCCATTAAATGTATTTCTCAGAACCATATTTAGTCGGAAACTCATTTGTCTGAAATGTATTTTTGGAAAACGCAATTGTCAGAAACTCATTTTGACAGAAATATATTTGGTAAGGCCAACATATAGTTTCTTTTTTTGTATAATAGCACGCCTAAAGACTCCTTAATAATCATAGGTAACGTATTATTATTGGATCCAGATGGAATTTATCTATTATCCATGGACTATGGCTATAAATTGAACATAGGTCATGGACCTTATACTAATAGACGGAGCAAGGGTGTAGTTCGCGTGGTCTTGCCAGGCTGCGCTGATCAGCAGGACCTGGTGTACTACGCACATTGCACAGCGCACATGCAAAGTAGATGATACAATAAACTATATAACTGTATATAATATATATTTATTTCCGTACGCAATCTGTGATTGTTTTCTTTGATTTTAACCTATTGTCCTTGTTTTTATTTTGAACGACATTTTTGATACGTCTATCAAGAACGTCAATGGTTCTTAGTTTGGCTCAGATTCAAATTGACTAAAAAATAGTAGGTAAATAAGTTATTTTTTTTTTTATTAATTTTGAACATCGCCAACTATGGCCATTAGCATTTTGTTGGGGGATTACGGTTGGTTGAGGAACACGTGTATGTGGGGCGAGGATTCATCACTAAAAATCCGGCTGGTCACCCGTTTGGAAACTAGAATCGCCGGTCGATGCTCGACCTCAGAACACGTTAGAGACTGAGGCCAACTAACGAGCCACACCATTCCCCCTAAATTATATATCATGTTTGTTGGACTATAATTGTTAACGTATTTTATTTAAATTGAAACAGATAATAAATCAATATAATTTATATAATATTTGTTGTAATCACAATCTGTTCAAAACTACATTTTGCGCTGTGGAGGTGCTGCAGATTTACTTTAAATTCTATTATAAATAAAGTAGATATATATTTATTATTACCAAAGGTTCCTACTCGAATTCTCTGCTAACCATCTACCGCATGTATTTCAGATTATAAACTATCTGTGCTGAGTTCGCCTCATCAATATTGTTCAGTATTTCTTTTTACCACAATATGCTATTTTTATTTATTCTAGTAAATATTAATTATTAATTAGAAGCTATTTTCCAAATTATGATAACATTTATTGTTAATATACCAATAAAGATATGTTTAAACACATGACGTAATTTTATTAAAAACTAACTTGTTTTTATAGTGTTTTTATGCATCATATTATATTCATATTATTTCAAAAGAGTGTATTATAATATTATGTTTACATATTAAAATTATTATTTTTGAGTTTTGAATTTGTTTTGTATAGTAAATATGAGAACTTATGGCACTTTGTTTGACCATTACCTAATGCCTGTTGATTTGTGTGTAATTGTATATACATTACCCAACTATGCTACAATGAAAGTATAGGGATAATTTGGTAATTTTATCAATTGACTTTGAATAATATAATATATTTCTACTTATGTATTTTTAAACACACAATGTGCATTGTGCATTACAACTGTACACAAGCATTATGTGATCACACCTACTCTATTATGAAAACCGAATCTTTTGTTTAGATACTCTTATTTTTTTATAAGTAATGAATAATGATTATAATATATTTAACAACTTTTGATTTCGATTATCTAATACAATCTAAATGAAAATGGAACTTATAGAATATTTTGTGATCATTTCTAACCTGATAATCCACCATTTTTACTTAACTAATAATATAGTATATTACTATATTAGTATGATATTGTGTACCTATAAATTATAATACGTGTGAGTACTATAAATTGCATGTGTTACGGTTACCCTACCCTCGAGCGCAGTATAAATAAATATATGTTACTGTAAAAGTACGAACATATACGTAAAACCATTGATTATAAATTGATTATAATCAATGGTTTTATATTTTTAAATACTTATAGTAAAACTGGTAAAACGTACAGAAATACAATATCAGTATTTCGGACTTTTACTGATTGCCCTTGATTAATCATACTATTAAACAATTATTTTAATTTTTACAAAAGGTGCATGTTAAATACTAAATTGTATCATACTCAAAATTATATCGTGAGTTGTGACTTAATACATAATATGTTAGAACTTAGAATCATAGGACCTTATACTTACAACTTACTATAAGGTCTATAGTTAAAATATTATTAAAACAATTAACTTATTTTTGTTTTTAAATCAAAATTATGAAATTTTAAATTTGTTCATATTTTCAAAACATAAAACCCCGACTTCCTTCATCTGTTATATAGATCATTAGCTTACCTATTATTTTATTTGTATTCTATTAAAAAGATATTGGGCTTCACTGAACGGTTGTTTTCCGTATATGTTCCGTATTTGTTTTCCGGAATAAACGGTGGATTTTAATAGCTGGAATAAAGTATCAACTTAGTGCGTCCCCCAAAAAAAAAATCATTTTGACATAGCACGAGTGCGTTTTGCTGTTCCAGTTCATTTAGAGTTACCAGGGTGCTTCCAAAAATGTATATTATAAAGAGTGATTTTTTAATCATGCCCACCTCCGTTTTTCCTTTTAAAAGCACATTTATTCAAATTCTGATATTTTTTATACCGTTTAAAAGTTAAGGTGTCCTGTAGCGATACAAACTTCTATTTTCAAATAAGAATCCTCCTTTTTTTCCACAAATTATTTAGCTGATGGTTTGTCTAATAATAATAATTTAAATAAAACGTCATGTCGTCATATAATATTATAATAAGGTTTGAATTCGTTTAGAAGTAAATTAATTCCACATCACCACCATACTCCATTGGCACTATTCGTTCAAATTTACTCAAGCCCGGATTAAGACATTTTGAGGCCCAGGGGCCAAAATTTTAAATTAGGCCCCTGTACGAAAAAAAAATATTAATGTATATTATAATGTGTTCCGGGATGAAGTGACCAGCCGACTTCATATGAAAGTATACCAAAAATTATGAAGAAATACCTTTACATACGCAATTTTTATATTTAAATACAGATACAAATTCATCCATTTAGGAAGTTTTCAAATACATTTACTTAAATACTTATTATTATAAAAAAAATAAAATATAAAAAATTTCGTTAAATATACGTGAATAACACAAAATAAAACAAACACTTTACATACACACGCAGTCTACGTCTAAAAGAAAATAATTATCGTTACAATTTTGAAACCCCGATACCAATTTCCAACTATGGCTAAAAACTTTTGCGCTTGTATATAGCACAATAGGTATGTAACTTCTTGAACGCTCTTAAACTCAAATCTCTTCCTTGAAAATTTTGATGTTCTATTTTTTTAAGCTCTTCCTTCGATATTTACCGTGCTTCTGTATATTTGGCAACGTTGCTTAGGGCCCGTATTACAATAGTTGAACTCCGGTTAAACTACCGAATTCGGCCGGTAAAATCAGTGGTTCAAGCGTTACTGAGGTTTTAACTATGATTGTAAAACGGGCCCTAAGAAGTTAAAATAATTTAGCGCACGCAATCGTACGCCTAAAATGGTACCGCTGATAAGTACCGCGCGCAATCGTATAGCACCCATGTGTGTCATCTCGTTTTGAATAAGAAAATTTGCTTCAATCACCAACACGTGGGTGGTTTCTGATGGAAAATCCAATCAAGTTAGAAGGAGGATCAAAAATCCTAGTGGATGCTTTACTTAAGAGTTTGTTAAAACCAACAAAAAATGAGTCACATGGTTCTTTTTAGTTGAAATTAGAATTAAGGCTAGTATGACTAAGAAGATACCGTTATTATTATAACTATTTAGAATGTTGAAGTTTTTTGAACTCGCCTGCAGTAAACGCCGGAATTTAACCGGTTGTTTTGTGTAGATGTAAACATATGTTTTTTCCTCTGTTTGTATACGTATTATACTACGTCATAAAAATATATGTTCAATTTTCATTTTGTTATGCTTTTATTTGTTTTATTATTAGGTATATTATTTAAATTATATATAAAGCTATACAATGTAATATAGTAATATATCTACACGCCACTATAATAAATTAGTAATAAAAATAAGTAAACAATAAACATAGATAATATATGATATTATGATAGTATATTATTGTTGTACGTTTATAAGTTTATAGTTTGTTGTATTGTTATTATTAATCGCATGGTAGTATTTATTTTTTTATAAACTCTTTAAGGACACATGAGTGTTTTCTACGTTTTACAAACGAATAACATGTAAATTACCTATAATACTACCTGCACCATATCCATATGCTACTTAAATATCAGCCATTCAGCGCTGAACCGTTTTTGTGTTGTATTCTGATGACATAGACCAGCGTTTCCCAACTTATTTTACTTTATGGCCTTCTCAAATCACTACTTAATAGCTGGTATAATACTTAATAGCTTAATATATAAAGGAAAAACGGAAATTTTTACGCAAAATCGATTTTGGTTTTTGGCGTAATTTTAAAACGAATGACCGTAGATAGGTACATTTTAATGTTCACTGGTTGTTTATATTCCCATTTTCTATACATGATAATTTTTTAATTTTTTTTTTATGAATGTCAATAAAGTTGTATTTGTTGGGTAAAAAAGCTTGACTATTTAATACAAGGCTCCTCATATATCGTTACAATGATATTTGAAATTTATTCAAAATCACGAAAATTTGCAAATTATTTGTTGTTAGAAATTCATAAAAAGTTTTCTTTTTAAATCTAAGATTTGAAAATGTAATACAAGGTTCCTCATAAAGTTTCCTACCTTTATCAAACAAAAAAAAATGCCTACAAGAAGGTCAAATTAAATTTTTTTGAGCGTTTGAAGTTTATTACAACATTGGATATTCACTTGATTTCTCATGTAACGTTTTCTTATTTTATTGTTATTCAAAAATTAATAACTGTAGATACATGAAAATTTCACTGAAGGTTTTTTTTATCTATTCCTATACAGATAAAATGTACAAAATATTTTGACTCGTTTTCAGCTGTTGACGGACAATTTCAAATTTCAATTCTCTTAGATTTTTTTCCTATGAATATCAATAAAGTCTTATTAGTTGGGCCAAAAAGCGTAAAAATTTAATACAAGGCTCCTGATGTATTGTTACAATAGAAGTTGAAAATATTAAAAATATATTATTGTAATAACTTAAAAAATAAGAAGAAATATAAATACGACTTCTGTCGATAAATATATTTAATTCAGATGTTAAAATATTAAAATTAAGCTATTACCTTCCTCCAGATGTTCGGAGGGCTCTCGAGATCGTGTATTCGTGTATTTGATATTTTGAGAGGTTATTACTCGGTGGCTGGTGCTCATGCACTGATTTAAGGGACGATACGAATATGTCTATCAGAGAGTGGTAGGCGGTTTTTATCAAAGGTTTTTTGTACTTCCCGGACCTAGATTTCTCTTTGGCGGCAATTACCTTTTTTTATCATTAATTTTCTCTGGCGACATACATAAGAATTCTGCACGCCCTGCATACCACGGAGTGCCAGTACGTGCCGATTTCTTAGTTCGTGATCGCATAATAGGGATCGTACCTAGTGATGGGCTGTGGGTAAATACCCAATGGGTAAGAAATATATTTTGGGTAAATACCGGGGTATTTACCCACGTCATATTTACCTTTGAAAAATTGGGTATTTTTTTTTTAAATATAGGTATACTATTTTATCTTAAATCATGGTTTATATATATCCACCTTGGTTACAACATAAATATTAAAGAAAATCTATGGTTATAACCGTCTAATGTCCGCAAAATGTAGAATATAGAATATAGATTTTTATTATTCAATTAATATTTTTGTTTTTTTAAAAAAATTTATTTTATATATTCTCTTAGATAATATAACAACAGTAAACTTATGAAAATTTTATTTTTTTCTAGTTTTAAAAATATTTTTTTTTGTTTTTATTAATAATAATATGATATTTTGAAAAAAATATGTAGCCAACTTTCCACTTAAAATGTATTTAATTAAATATGGGTATTTTAGCTTGGATCACCACATTTTTAACATTTGTTCGTTGATGAACAAAATTTTATTGAATATTTTTTGTTTGAAGTAATTACCCAAATTACCGGATATTTATTTTAAATACCGGATAAATAACTAGGGAATTTACCAAAAATATATTTACCGGGTATTTACCCATCACTAATCGTACCTATTTGTCGATGACAATGATTTTATTGGGGATGTTCGATTTCTACAAGCGACAGTCTGGCCGTTATTTATTACTGTGTAAGATTTTAGTTTATAATTATAATGGTGTGTGAGCATATCATTACAATATGCAACATTTTTTTTATAAGCATTTAAAGTTCAATTTTTGACAAAATGTATCAAATTTAAAATTTATTAATTATTTTGTAGTTAAAAATTTATAAAATACTCTACTTTTATAGCTAAGGATTCATAAAAAACTAAGGTTTCATAAAAATGGGTTATACATAAATTACTTTATTTACAATAATATCATCAAATATACTTTATTATTCTCATAAGTCATAATTTTTATTTTATTTGTTTGTTCCTCCAGATATGGAAAGCTCTCATTGCAATGGGCTACCTGTTCACCGTCACTTGGATCACGGCGTTCGTCATGGTGATCGTCCATGATCGCGTGCCTGACATGAAGAAATATCCCCCGTTACCGGATATATTCTTGGACAACGTGCCTTATATCCCTTGGGCGTTTCACATGTGTGAACTGACAGGCACCGTGTTGTGTTTCGTGTGGCTCGCCGTTCTGGTCTTCCACAAGCACCGTTTTATATTACTGAGGCGGTTTTTCGCTCTATCAGGCACAGTCTTCCTGTTACGGTGCATCACAATGATCATAACTTCCTTGTCTGTGCCGGGCACACATTTAGAATGCACGCCCCGAAAGAAGCCAGCGTATTTGGATGGTATGTAGGATTGGGATGACGACAGTAGTACATATCAATTTAATTTCCATTTATATTAATTTAAGAAAATTTAAAACCTCTTTAAAATAAACACTGTATCTTTTACTCCACCTCTCTCTCTTTCTCTTTAATATAAGTTTATTTCAATATGTTGTATTAATAATATTCCGTGTTATAGATGGAAATTTTCTGGGAGAAATGGTATACAAGATGCAGCAAGCGTATGTGATATGGAGAGGGGCTGGCATGTCGATACAAGGGGTTCGCACTTGTGGCGACTATATGTTCAGTGGACATACAGTGGCATTAACCATGTTAAACTTTTTCATCACTGAATGTAAATACTTATATTTTGACTAAACGATTAAAATGTATAATTATGCTTACTTATATTAAATATATTACATTTTTTGCAGACACTCCACGCGACATATATTTGTTACATACGTTCAGCTGGCTCTTAAATATGTTCGGTATATTTTTTATACTTTCGGGTCACGAACATTACTCCATTGATGTATTCATTGCCTTTTATATTACATCAAGACTATTCCTATACTACCACACACTAGCCAACAATCAAGCATTGAACAACAATGTTGATTCTTGTAGGACGCGAATTTGGTTTCCATTGTTTAGTTTCTTTGAATCTTCATGCAGTTGCATGGTACCAAATGAATATGAATCGTTGACGGAAATTGCTGAAAATCTGGCGTGTTCAACATACAACAATTATTTAGTCATTAAATCAGCTATCAAGACTCAGATTTTGCTATTGCGGGCACTACCTTCCAACCAAACAGTACAAATTAGCCCAACTTCTTTAGTTGGTGCAGGCGCAATTAGGTCGAGAACACCGATTGTTATGATTAAAAAAAAAGATAAATAATCCAGAATGAAAACGTGAATGCACAAATAATTTTTCGCCACGTTATATGGATTAACATAAAGTTGATTTTTTAGATCGATGCACAGAGTATATACTTACATTAATTATGTTGTATCAAAAATAATTATTAAACATTGAATTTTGTGATATAAAGTTAATATTTGAAAGGCTATAAGCCAAATATGATTATATTTTATTATTTGTCCTCTAGTTATATTCATCATTATATTGTTTAATTGTTATTATATTGTATGGAAAACCTCTCTATCACTTCCATTTCCTCTGTAGTGTTAAATAATATTTTCTTATTCTAAATATGAATCCTATTACTTGATTTTTGATTTATAAAACAAAAATATTAATGATACTATTAGACATTTTTAAACCTGTTTTTTTTTTTACATTTTATAATTTGTATTGAAATTCCTATAGGCAATAATTCTTAATTATTAGTTATTTTATTTTATATTTTATGTTAATGAAAAGTCTACTCTTTACTGGCCTCTTAATTCAGTGGGCACCTACCTAAAATATATTTTACTACAGACTTAAAATTTAGTTATTTTGTCATTAACCAGTTATCATCAACAATATATTATGTTCATACAAAATGTAAAAATATATTTACAAACAAATAAATATGTATCTGTTGTTAATTAATGTTATATACAAGATTTACTCTTACATTAATGAATATTTTTTTACTTTTCTGCTACTTTTCGAATTCAACTGTATACCTAAGCAATATGAATAATAAATAAAAATATTATTTTCAGTACATCCTATTATATGTATTATAACGTTTTATAACCAAGGCACCAGGTACTAATGTAATTTTGTCCTCAAAAATACATTAGTAATAATGATCCTGTCATATACAATAAACAGATCAACTAAATTAGATTATTTTGTTAAAATTAATAGAAGAAAATATTCTACATCCTCCATTTAAGAACTATATTTTTTAATATTTTATTTTCAAACTTTATCATACAGTCCGTCCCAAAAGTCCCATATCAGATGATCACCCTTAGTATCTGCGAGGAAAAATCAATATGTATATTTAAATACATTTTTACTGTAATAAATATGGAAATTCTGATTGAATGGCCGAAGTCTTCAAAAATTTAAAAAAAACAAATTGTATATAACAAAGATTTTTAAATCTTCAATGATTTTGAATTTTTAATGATCATATTTTTCAAAACAATTAAAAAAATATATATTTAAATTAATTTAAAATTGACAAGTTAAAGCAAATTATGTTTTTGAATTTCTAGGAATAATTTTTGTGTTATCTAGCATAATACGAATCACATGCTGTAATCAATCTTGATTGAAACGGTGATTTTTTTCTTGACCATCTGTAAATATCTAATTATGAGTGAAGCTTAATTAAGATTGAAAAATTTTAATTTTTGTTAACCAGTATTTTGTATTTTGGAAATCATAATAATTCAATAAAACTATAAAAGTTAATTGTTTTAAATTTAAATAATATAATATCTATTTCAGTCCGACAGGCGACAAAACTTATATACATGCCTCATTAGAGTTTTGATTTGAATAGAAATAACAATAGCGCTGTGTCTTATCCGTTGTCGTTTACTGAACAGCGAAACTGGTTACCTATTTTAAAATATTTTAATTATAAGTGAAACTAAAATTGCTAGGTAAATGGGATAACCAGGGCCCCAAGCCCACGCTGCATGCACTGCCCATGCGGATCGGACACAGCGGAGCACACAATCTTCCATTGTATCCATTGGGAAGGCTGCCGTGCTAAACTCCGGGAACGCCTGGGTCTATCTCCAGATGCGGCTGATATGCCAGACATCACGTGCGGTTCGGTCTGGAGGAGGAGAAGGCCACCGCCCTAAACGAAGCTGAAGAAATATTTAGGCTCTTTTATAAAATGGTGGAAGACATCCTTACACTAAAGGAAATTGAATTCGACAGGCTGCGGATAATGGATGAACTCCAAAACGGGAATCAAAAGCGGCGGGCTTCGGCCGGCTCACTAAGAGGAGGTTACCAGAACGAGTGTATTCAGAGCGCTGACTTCGGTCGGCCCGAGAAGATCTTTGCAGCCTGCTATACTGTTATATAGTGGTGTATTGGAGGTATACGTCGTATACCCGGATCCCTATTTTTGGATTTATGCGTATACCTTTAAAAAAATTATTCTTTTATGGGTATACGCACGCTTCCAATTTATCATCTGGAGACAATTCAGTCATATTAATACCAAACAAAAGTTTAAAATAATAATAATAATAAACAAATTAATACAATATTATTGTATTATGACATTAAGTAGTAAGTACACTGTCCAAAAATAGCCCCGTACCCGCATGAAGTTCGATTAAATTTTACCCGACTTCGGGTTCTTGCGAAGACGATCGGAAACTGCCGAGCGTGTATCATAGAGTGATACTCTATGGCGTGTATACAATATTAATGTATAGCAGCGGTTCCCAAACTGTGTACTTAAGTTTCAAAAATAGATTGTAAACCACTGCTTTATCGTGTATACGCCGAATTTTGTAAATATTTAAAACATTTTATCATTAAAACATTTCCTTGCTCAACTGCTGAATGTGAACGTGGTTTCAGTGTTTTAAATTTGATTTGCACAGATCTTAGGTCTACATTAAGTATAACTAATATTTAAAATTTGATGTTGATAAATATAAATGGACCCCCACTTAATTTATGGAGACCTGAGTCCTATGTTAAAAGTTGGTTAGTTGAACACAGATCAGCAGATGATACTAGAACAAAAAAAAAACCAAAAAGAAAGAAGAAGATACAGATGGCTATAAAAGAAGTTTATGGACAATTGTTAATTCTTTAAAATAATTTATAATAATATTTAAATTTTGATATGTTAAGAAATTTCTTTTAAGTTTGATAACAAAAAGTTGTATTCTTTATGATATTTATGAATTGAATTATTAAAAAAAAAAAAATACGTTAGATACTGATACTATTGGTACATATTACACACAGTGGCGTATATAGGAATTGATTTTGGGGCGTGGTGAATATAGGGTGAACCCCCCCCCCTATATATGCCACTGCATATACATATACACATGAAAGGTTAATGTTTGTAATAAAAGATTAAATATAAAGTATTATACTATAATAATAATATTTAATATTAAGTGTAATTATTTTTCGAGCGGAGCGAGAAAATTTTTTCAAGAAGTTTTATATATAGCCTTATAGGTATATTCAACTACTTTCAGGTGCGTATACCCATAAATTTATTTACCAATACACCACTGGCGATACATGCTAAATATATACTTGTGAGGGGATTGAACGGGGCCGCCTCGACTATCCCCATGTGGCTCCGGCCGCAGCGTAAAAAATATTGTGATGCATCATGGAGCCGTGATATACACATATACACCAGCAACAAGTGTAAATTAGGTAGTATTTTTATTTGTTAATAAAATGTAGGTATTGTCAAATTGATTTACCGACTTCAGAAAAATCTATGCTTTAAGACTTAAGACAGTCGACGGTACGGTTCACATCTATTATTTGATATTATTGGTATATTAATTTTTATTTGTAGCTATAGGAGGTAAAATCCAGGTCTGTAGAATGTAGATTATTAATTTAAATAGATAATACAGATATTTTTTAAAATTATATAAATATTTCATTGGGAGGGGGATTTAAAAAGTGTGAAAACACAGTGCGACTTTAAAACGCTGACGAACGCATTGACTCAAGTCATAGGCGAAAATAGGGGGGGGGGGTCTTTAGTGGCCAAGCCCTCTAACATTTTCTACATTTTGTTTTAAGCTTATTTAATACTATCAAAGTAAGGCCTTAGCCCCTCCAAATCCCAAACGCTATTTGCGCTTAACTCGTTTAAATTTGTAAGGACATAGATTAAATATCACACTAAAGTATATATATATATTGGCCTATGGTAAGGAGTGCGTGTTCGCCTATTAAAATCGCGACGTTTTAAAAACGCTGATGCGCGCATTCAAATTGCTTAAGGTTATGTCTAACAGAACGTGTTATAACGCGCGTTAAAGCGGTAAATGGCTCGTCGGCGTGGTGCTTTCACGCACGTGAATAACGCGACGCTGTAACAATTTACAAAATAAGGCTTTCTGTTTGACAGAGCCTTTAGTGTGTAATCCACTTAATGGGAATAGTGGAATAGGAGGTACCGTCGGTTGAAACTTTATTACTAGCTATTATAGATATAGCTATACAACTTTTTTATTATAAAAACATAGGTTATTAGTTTATTAATCATTAGCCAAACAAATTTTATTTACGATGTTTTCGACACTTTTCGTACGAAAACAATATGGATCTGAGATACAAATGTTAGATTACAGTGGCGTATCCCAGGGGAG
>NC_042494.1:122896656-122917798 GCF_005508785.2 Acyrthosiphon pisum
CCCCCCCCCCCCCCGAAATGTTAAAAATTATTTTAATGGTATATGATAGTAGCTCAAAAAGTCTTAAATTGTATTTAAAATATTTAAAAATGTACAATATGTATTAACACTTTTCAGCTATCTATTTGTGCTAGTACCTACGTATTTAATGTGTAAAAGTGTAAAAGTTGATCAGCACCTCCCGAAAAAAAATCCTGGCTACGCCACTGTTAGATTATATATTATTATGATAGTATGGGATCTAAGGTTGAAGTCATATACGTGATACCATTACAATTTATATAATTTGTCATGCGTGATACACTGATACTTCTCATATCAGTGACGTAACCTGGATTTTTCTTTGGGAGAGAGGGAGAGGCTGATAATGTGTTAACACCATGGACTAATACACGGTCTTAGAAGATCTTCTAAGACCGTGGACTAATATATGCATAGACGTATAATATTCTATTATACGTCTATGAATATATGAGTTGGATCACGATTAAAGATATATAATCGTGGTTGGATTAACAATAAGGGTCTCCCATAGGCCATAAGCTCAGCACTGATTACGAGGTTATTCCCAGTCTGGAAAAATAAATAAAATCGTGTAATATATTATTATAATTGTAAATTTCAAGGGATATTGAATGAACGTACATAGGGAATCCACCTGGGCTGTTTCCAGTCAGGAAGCAAACGGGAAGTTCCCATGGATGTCATGTGTTTTTAGGGTTTATTTTAGGTTTCGCCGTTTCGGTTCCTATACTGTTTCACAAGTTTGTATTTGCAGTAACTTACATATACCATAGAAATAATTTTCAATTTTCTTTATATTTCAGGGGTGAAGGAAGGGCTACGCCACTGACCTATATAACTTGACAGTTGGAACCCTACAAATAATATTTTAATTTAATTTGTATTTAAAAAGTATTGAAATACTTATTTTTTTACCTAAGATATATTTATTTGTGTTCTTGTAGGCACTATTTGTTCCCTCTCTGACCTATGCAACATATCAAATTTGTATCCAGTGTTGGACATATTTGGCTTGCATAATCCATTCTACGGATTGAAATACTTAAACCAAATCACCAAATTTGAGTAGCTGATCCAATTGACAAAGCTGAATTAATAAGATTCAAAATAATGTTTATGAAATAATTTAATTTTAACCACGGTTTAAGAAAAAATGAACACAAATTTTTTCTTTATGTTTTCAACTTTTAGTACCTATTTAAATTTTAAACGTTATACAATTTTTAATGTTTTACATTATTTTGGGTAAGTATAGTGCCAAGAGTTCATCCCTATGTAGCAACAGCACAAGGCACAAGAAAGAAAAGTATTATTTGATTATTATTTCCCCTGTGAATTATTAAATTTTAAACATTATTTTAATTTTTCTTATTATGTTGAACGTTCAAGCAGATTAAAATTTATAAAATATTTTTATAAATTCTATTGTTATTTGTCCACACTGTGAAATGGACTGAAATTTATGGAACTCATTGGCTATTTTCAATCGTCCTAGATTTCTTAGCAAGTAACTGGAAGGTAAGTATCAGTTTTGAGTTTAGGTATTAAGAATTAACTACTCCAGCAAGGTATAAAGTAATAAATACAGTAATATTTATTACATTAACTAATTTTAAATATTAATACAAAAATGTATTTCAATACTTTTTGAATGGATTATTATAATATTATAATCCAGAATGATAATCATGTTTGTAAGCCAAATTTAAAATTAAATAAATAGATAATTTATAAAAATTAATGTCTTCCATCTTTCAGTATATCAATTTAAAAATATAATTTAGGCATTTAGCACATAACATAATTTTATTTACATAATGATATTATTATCATATTAAATTATTTTTTTATTATCCTCTTCCTCAATTACCTTTATAAAATCTCTAATCTAACTCTGTACAATTTATATGAAATATGCGTAATATGTCATTATATTCACTAAGTTTACCCAGTGATGATTTATAATACATACAAAGAATCTAGATAAATATCATAATTTGTATCGATAATTTTAATCTGGATTAAGCAGATGGTTACATTTTTTTCAATTACGAATCGATCCAGATAGATAATCTGGACACAGACTGATCTAGGTTTGATGTCCAGTGCTAAGCAGAACTAACCTTGTGAATTTAACTATTATCAAACTTAGTTAAGAACATTATCCGTGTTTGTACGTTGGATTTTTAACAATATTTAATTTATAATATTTAAAAAAAGTCAACGTATAAATACAATACAGATAGTGTTTTTTTCAAATTTGAATAGTTAATTCACTATAATATTGAAGCTAATAACACAAAGGTAGTTCTGCTAAATGAACATTTGGTATGTTACACATGGGTCAGAGAGAAAACAAATAGTGTTCTGACATCCTCTGAGTTTATTTTTAAAAATACGTTTATTTTTTTTAATAGCAGTATCTTAATCAGTCTTTAATTATTACTGATATTAATGTAGATATATATTTTTTAATAAGTGCAAGTATTGTATAAATAATTACAGTAATAATAATAAATAATGCTATACTTATGTAATAAAGAACTTTAATGGCAAATTTAGTTTTAAATGTATAATTTTTATAACAATTTTGCAAGATCAACAGAGAATTTTTTTAATGAGGGAGAATCAAAAATCTTGTGTATATCAATAAAATTAGGCTATTTTAGCACAACAATTTTTAATTAAAAACATTTAAGTACTACTAATTTATGAATAGCAAACCAAATAAGTAATTATAAATAAATAATGTTTTAAACAAATTGTATTTGAGCAAATAAATTATTTTGGGTAAAGCACACCTAAGAAAATTTTTTTAGTTGAACCGGACGGACTGTTTAACTGAGATATTTAAACAAATTATATAAATGAAATATTTTACCTAGAATATTATTGACTGTAAATTTTAAGAATTGAATCTAATACATTTTCAGCCATTATTAAACATAGGTTTATAAAATATTTATATGAAGCTGATTATTATTATCTATTAATGGAACAGCTGGCATTGTCTTTGTTCCTTACTCTAGTGTGCGATTATGTCAATTATTGTATGGTAATGAATCTCAGGTATTATGCCTCAACGCACAGATTGATACAAATGTATTGGGATGATGCAAATGTAATACAGGTATGACAGTAGCAACTATTCGATATTCAGCTCTTAAATTATTCAATGTAGCATTAATAAGTTGTCGACATATAGGTTTTTGATCTTGCGATACTTTGTAAAATATTCGTAAGGAGCAAATAGCATCAGTTGGTGTCGAAGTTGGTTCTCCACGCAGCAGTCGTTTTAAAGAATAACGGAAAGCCTCCTCTAGACCAATGGCGGATATAGATTCAGTAGATGTCTCTAATGAATCAGTTATAGCTGATAATGAAGTGCATGATCCTGAAATAAAGTAATGATTTGTTATATTTTGTTGTATTCTTCTTTCCAGTTTAATGAGTACCAGATGAAATATATGTAACAATTGCAGCCACATTGTTTTCATAATTCCAACGTCGACGTATTGACACCCTATAATTATCAACACAACAACCTGTTTCTTCATCTAAAAAAATATAAAAATGAAACACATAAGTTTTTACAAAAATATAATCTTTTTTAATATATTATATAATTACATTCAAATCTAGCATTATGTCGATGTGCCCATAAATGCCATTCTACAATAGCATTTTTTGGTAGCCGTGATACTACTATATAATCAACAATAGCATTATTTGTCCTTTTCTCCCATTCAGTTCTAGCAGCATGAATATATTTGGTGTGAGTTACATAACATATGCCCTAAAAATAAATATTTAAGTTGAACACACCAAAACTAAAAATATATATGAATGTAAATTTACTTGAACAACATCTCTAAGTTGTGTATTAGGATCCACTGCTTTAATAATTCTGCTAACATGTCGTAACGATAGTCGACATTGTTGCCTGATTCCACCCTCAACAATACTCAATGTACCTGGCACTAGAGCAATCTGTCCAGCAACATAAATAATATCACCTACCTAAAATTAAAAATATGATCAGTACTCTAATAGCTACAAAATAGCAATATAATATAATAATTAATAACACACAATCATATAAAGAAAATTTGAGAAATATTCAGCATCCAGTAAACATAATACCATAATGCAGATATTACGATGCAATTCAAAGAAAATCAGATACATCAGCAGTATAACACATAATATTATGTCTTATCATAAGAGCAATAAGATGAAGAAGCAATTAAAATCATTTCGTTTATAATAAGAGACAATATTTCAAATTATTATTAAAACAACAAGTGTTAATTATAGCTTAATGTACATGATAAACTTGTATACATCTTAGAAAATAAAGACTAGTTAATTTATGGATAATAGAAATAATAAATAAATTATATAATAAACAAATGCATGTTATAATAATATAAGTTCATAATAAATTATTAACTTACTCGAATAGCTTGACTATATGGTCCAATATTAGCAGGTGCCCAATGAGATATACTTTGTACGTGCATTGTATGTTTGGACATTGATGGAAGGTTTGAATTAGAAGACGACTTGGATGGTGGTTTATAAGCAACAACATCCATAAGAATAGGTGTGGACTCTGAAAGAGGTATTTCAACACAAACTCTTACAGGAGGACTAATTCTACACATGATTGAAGCATATTGTGCATTCATATTAAGAAACTCAGTCATGTCACGAACATATAAAGTAACAGCAACAACATCAGTTAACTCTAAATTTCTTTCCTGCAATAAATCTATGAATATAAAAAAAAAAAATATACATATTCAAAATATTATTTAGTCAATAAAAATATTTTGTGTATTTCAGTACCTAACTTTAACTTATTGAAACAGATAAATAAAAATAATTATGTGTTTTAATTGAAATCAATTTTTCGCTTGACATCATGATTTAATTTGTATTTACGTTATCAAGTGATATTAGTAATATAAAATACTAGATACATTATTAAATTATAAATACAATTACCTCTTAATCTCTCAAGAGCAACTATAACTGGAGATTTATCACCAACCCAATAACCAGTTAATGAATTAATCCAAGTCCATCTATTTGGATAACCAATACAAGACACAGAATCTGTCTCTACAAGTTCCCCAAAGCATAATTGACCATCAGTCTGGTCGATAATGATACTATTATTTTCTGAAGCATCATCATCAAAATTGTCACTATCAGTAACAGTACCAAGGTCAATTTCTAAATCATCCAAGTCCAACAAATGTGCTAAAGGGCTGCGTACTCGATAACAAGCCATACGATCACGGAAACTTTGATTCTCATCAACATTCTTAAAGAATAAAAAAGTTGTTTAGTTAATTATTTTAAATTTTATTGATGTTCTAATCAAAATGCCAATTCATAATTTAAAATTTTACCAACCGGTTTTTTTAATAAACAAAATTTTTTAAAATTTATATATCCCACAGGAGCAATAGTGTCGTTGGTATGCATCACAGTTTCAAACTCTTCACTGAAAAATATCAAAGTAATATTTCTAATGAAACATTTGTACTGTTTATTACATAATACGTTTAAAATATTTATGATTAAAAAAATATATAATATATTATCTCATTAGATTTAATAAAATAACATATTTTAGGTTATTTATTTTGTGTGGAACATATTTGTGTAATAATATTTAAGTATATTAAAAATTTTAAAATAATAAGCAACTATAATATATAATATAATATAATATATATATATATATATGATATATCTTTTAATTATAATTACTTAAATGTAATAAAGTGTATTATTAATATTGATAATGTTAGAATAATGAACTAATATATAAACGTATTGTATTATGTGTAAATAATAATATATTAAATATTTATATAGATATTATGAGATATTTCTATCAAAAATAAATAAATAAATATTATTAAAATAATAATAATAAAAAGTAACAAACAATTTATTTAACTGTTTTCAACTAGGTAATATAAAATCCACCTATTTTTTTCTAATTATAGATGATGAAGTAAAAATAATTCTTAAGTAAGAACTAATATCAAACAATTCTATGTTGTTTTCTAAAACTAGAATGATGTCCACTATTACAACATTGATCACTGGAATATACATGGTAAAAAATGTTGTATTTTAATATGTTTGTGATCAAGTGTGTGGATTTATTTGTATACTTACATGATCACCGATTTGGTGAACAAAGGGCAGTCTAGAGTGAACGTTTCGTATTCTCCACCTTCGCCACATATATTTAAGCCATATTTTTCATTCTGGAAACCAACACAAAAGTCAAGGAGAAAACGGGAAGAACCCCACCGCATCTCCACTGTGTCAGATACGTATTACACTCAATAAAAATTAATTTCACAGACACCTATACTTATAACCCACCTTAATATGGCAACAGAAAAAAAATTACCACTAAACATAAAGTATTTTATAATTTATTTAACTTCATTTTCCCAAAAATTAAAAAATTAAAAAAGGTAATCCTTAATAAATTATTAATAATCAAACTACTAAACTCCTATTGCTATACCTAATCTAGAAATAAATGATAGTATAAATTGCATAACGTGTTCAAACTTATTGTAAAGAAATTAAAAAATTGCCACTAATCAGGCATACTGAGACTAACATTCCCTAAAAAATATTGACTTATGAAATGCATTTCTAGAATCTCCATTATTGGAGTAGCATGTTAGTCATGCAATAGTGAATATATATATATGTATACACACACATATATATTATATCTAATTACAAGTATATAGAAATTAATAAATATTCCTCATTACCATTTTAACTAAATGTGGCATTAGCTTATCAATTCGCAATCCCAAATGTTTTGTAGGGTCTAATCCAAGTGCTGCTACTTTAATAACAATTGCTTCAATATTGCAATCAATCATTTCTTGTAGCAATTCTTTTTGATCACGACGCCACAAATATGACAGTGAGCAAATACCTAATCTTGAACACCTAGAAATTATAAAATATTCGTTACAATTTATTAGGATTCCTTTATATTATATTATGTTAATCAGTGAACCTACACATCTTCAACACGCAAACGCTGATAATCAGAAAGTATTGCACCCACAGCTACACCATCAAATTCAATTTGTGTCTAAATTTAAAAACTTTTTACTAAGAAAAAATACAATATATTTTCATATTACTTAATACTTGTACAATAGACAAATACTTTAATATTAGCAAGGAGATC
This sequence comes from Acyrthosiphon pisum, assembly GCF_005508785.2. NCBI lineage: Eukaryota > Metazoa > Arthropoda > Insecta > Hemiptera > Aphididae > Acyrthosiphon > Acyrthosiphon pisum. The sequence goes on from NC_042494.1 coordinate 122,903,933, forward strand.
AAATAAATCTTCAACTTCATCTTCGGGAGTATGAGTGTAAATTTTTTCTTGTTGCAATGCAACCCCGTTTGTTCGTTGCCTGAACAATGGGAGTCCCATTGCTTCTGCATATAATTCTACTGCTTGGTGACCAACACTTTGATACATGTAGCTATCCAACTCATCTATTATTGTTGCACAACATTTAATTTAAAAATTATATTCTTAATACATAAATACGTATTTTTCACAGATATTTTACATGATTTAAGATTTAAATAATATAACTTACCTTTACTTTGTGGTTTTAGGTTGGCCAATGCAACAATGTCATGGCCCGCCGCTATACACTGCATCATGTTATAACAGCTATCCTTACCACCGCTGATTAATGCTACTACTCTCATATTTGAACCCTACAACAGAAAGGATTTGTTTATATACACGAGGCAAAAACGTACTTATGCAATCACCCAACTAACTACATGTTACAATCACCTTTGATATTTGTTTATAATATATTATCTTTAATAGGTCACTGCAAATGGTGTAGGTTTACAGCATCCAAAAAAAAACGGTGTGTGTCATTTCGGTTGGTCTTTCATGGATAAGTTTTGACAAATTAACGGACACTTAACGAGCACCATAAATGTTATGTTAAACTTCCAAAATTAGACGAATTTGGCAAACAAAATTTCGTCAAGAACATTTTCATTCTAAAAAAAATTTTTGGCTGGGCTGTTATCAATTTCTGTAAAGTAAACCCTGATTTTTATCAAGTCTAGTAATGGCAGCGATGGGAAAAGGAATTTTGTATCCCGCGGTTTGGTTACCTTTTAACTTGTCCGTTTGGTCGGCGCCCGGTCACCGAAGATAAAAGAGTTTTGACTACTAATTATTGTCAATTGACTTTAGAGTCATTAGCCGTGACAAAATAGACATGAATACTAAGAGTTAGACAGTCTAGTACTCTATTATTTTTTATGAATTATTATGACAGATCACGGTTTCGCTTCTTTATCTTTGCTGTATAGAGTCTATACTATCTAGTATTTTAATTTTTAGTGGTCTAGGCACAGAATATGTGAAATATTAATATATAATATAATAATATTTCATGTATTCTAACCTTCCAAGTGTTCACTTTGTATAATACTTTAATGTATACTCACTACTCAGTATAATATACACTGTGTAGTGATTCGTGAGTAGTATAAGCTATTGGACAGTAAACAGTTGGACTAGACCTTTGACGTTGGTACTCCATAGATATATACAACAACTAGATAGCCGTCTCCTTCTTGTCATCGAAGTCAGCCGCCATTTACAAAGCAAGCAATATTTTCCATAGTTTATATTATTATTTATGATAAAATTGTGAATACCAAATTGTCCACAAAAATATGTATTAGTATTATGCCAAAAATCAAAATTCCATAATACATAATATCCATTATCTCGCTAAACCTGCCATGATAGTGTTGATTGTTGATAGTTGGAATGTTTGATACCCGGCTGCCGGTTTAAAGTTTTAAACGTCAATTGTCATTAGTCAATAATGGTTGATCGTCATTCACCAACTGCTGATCGCTGAAACGCCAAGTAGTGACTGCAAGACGTGTGAAAGTGTTTTAACCGAAATCGACGATATCGTTATTCGTTAACGGTTTCTCATCAATCGCTTTGTAGTCCGTGCTATTGTTACTTGATCTCGAAGTTCGATCGAGTAGGTAGGTACCCAATTTACATTTAAAGCAAAACATCATGTTTAATCATTATAGTATAATAATTTTGAATTCTACTTATTGCTTTTTACTTATTACTATGTTTATTATACATTTCACATTATTTAGATCTAACAATTTATTTGACAGTATTTTCGAAGTAGATTATCATTTTTAATACATTGTAATAGTGTTCTGTTAATGGACAACATTTTTTGTTTTAAAATTAATTGAGGAAAAAATTATGAAATTAATACTTCCAAATACTTGATTGTATATAAGATGTATACATAATGTTTTTTGTTTCTCTATTTTTTTTAGAATGGAACCATCTAGTGATATAAGTATTGAAAGCGTTGAAGAAAATATTCTTAAATCTTCATTAAATCGAGTTAGAAAACGAAAAAAGCAACTTTACACTGATTTGAAAAAGCAAATTGAATTTTATCTAAGTGATGCTAATTTAAGAAAAGATAGGTATTTTGGAAACCTTATGCAAACCAGTCAATGTAAGTTGTATTGTTATGAAATAGTTTTGAGTGTATTAATGCAAAAGAAGCATATCATGATTTTTAAAGCTATCGAATAAACTAGTAATTTTGACAGTAATGAATATCAATACTATACTAAAAAATACTCAAATTAAAATTGTTTAATACTGTTTATCTTATTAATTTGATATGCATGAAGAGCATACTAATTATCTTATTATTACTGGAACATTAAATGTTTTTTTCCTCTGTTCAATTTTGGTTTAGCTTTATTTACCATTAATTACTTAAATATTTGTACCTATACATTTTTATATATTAAATTTTTAGAGTTCAAATATTTTTATAGTTTAGCTTTAACACCACTGTCAAATATATAATTACTAAAATAGATAATTACATTTTTTTAGGTATTAGTATTGACACATTTTTGAACTGCAATAAAATTAAGAGTTTAACCAAAAATCCAGAAGATATAATTAAAGCTATAGAAAACTCTAGTGTTCTATCTGTTAGTGACTGTAAATCCAACATTTATAGAATTAAGCCAATTGAAGAAAAAACACCAGAGGATGTTGAACGTTGTACAGTATATGTGGTTAGTTGTATTCATAAAATATATATTTTTGTAATTGTATATTTTCTAAAGAACTTTATACATTCTCTTAAATAACAAAAAATACTTTCACATTTATAAAGTTAATGACTATTTTGATGGTTATAACATTAGATCATAATCATCCAAGTATTGATTTTTATATTGCAAAATAATTTTAATTTAACGGTTGATTGATATATAAAATTGTATTATGTAGATTGATAATTTTCTTTTACTAAATTCTTATTTCATATTTCTCTTTGTTTATTATCTAGATTAATAAATGTAAACAGAATATTAATATGTTGTAGGAACAATTGCCTCCTAAAGCGGATCATGATTGGATTAAATCAATGTTTGAAAAATATGGAAATGTTGCTTATATTTCATTGCCTAAATTTAAAAGTGGAACAATAAAAAGATTTGCATTTATTGAATTTGACGACGAAGAATCTGCAATTAAAGTTCTCAAAGTAAAATTTAACTTAAAATATAATATTTATGTATGCGCATAGTCATAGGTTAACACATTCAACGTCTCCACGCGTCTATATTTTGTAAATTAGTCAATACTGTAATAAATGCCCGTAAATAGCCGCTCTAACAAAGTAAATACAAGACAGGTTACTGTTTGTTAACAACATATTGACACAGGTCATATAAGGTGTCAAACGACTTAAAATATTTAAAGATTATTTAAAGGTGTTTAAATAAATGTTCTACTTGATGGAGTTCCAAGTGTATTAAGCAGTTCAAACTTGCCCACGGGAGATATCTTTCTCTGGCTAGGGTAGTTGTTTAGGAAATTCTAGGAAATAGGTAGGTTGAGGAGCTGTAGATTCGTGGAAAAATATTAAAAATAAAGGTAGTAACTAAAATATAATTAATAAAAAGGAGAACATTATTCAGGTCGGATCAAAGGCTGAATTTTCATTTTACTTTAAATAGAGGTAGAAAAATACGTTTGAAAAAGAACAAATATTGTACAGTATTCAAATGCATATTTTAGCTTCTATAATTATAATTTTGAAAATCGAGCAGTAATCCGACCTGTAAAATGTCCTCTTCTTTTAAATAAAAAAAAAATTAACAAAATCCAAATATTATACAAGGCGTGAGAGTTTTTCCTGTAAGACATGTTTTTGTACTAAAAAACGCACCGGCTCCGATGTCCTTAACGATAATTCGGAATATTGTTGAAGAAGCCTAAATGGTTCTGAAATGTTTAAAATTTAAATCGCAATGGTAAATAATATTGTTATGTGCCTATTTTATTAAAAATTCCTTCATTGTAATTGCCTTGACTATGTGTATTTATGAATTTAGAAATAATTATTATAAAATAAAAATATATATTATTAGGAATATAAAAAATTACATGAAGAATCAAAAATCCTTCCAGAAGAACTGCAAAGTATAATTACTTTTAAAGAAGATGAAGATAAAAAGGATACCAAAGAAAGTACTGACAATGTTAATTTGTCGAAAAAAAGAAAACATTCTGTTAGCATAGAAGATGTAAAAGAAAAAAAAATAAAGACAGAGACACCGCAAGTAAGCTGTTCTGGAATTAAAAATAATAAAAAGAAGAAGAAGAAAGACAAAACTAAAAAAAGTGACTTGGACGGAGAACAAAAAAATTCTTCTTTTGAAATTAGTGACAGTGAAAATAACCAAAAAACTTTAATTGAAAATCTTGATACCAGTATTTCAAAACCAGAAGAAATAATCACTAGTGATGATGATAAAAGAGAAATAAATATTGAGCCAAACAGTACTGATTCAAATATAAAAAAGAAAAGAAAACGTAATAAAGGGAAAAAAGTTAAATTAGATACTAATTTAACGTCACCTGTGTTAAGAATAATGTCAAAGTAATATAATATTTTATATTTTCAAACATATTTTATATTTATATTTATTGTTATGCGTTTTAGAACAGAGTGGAGAAAACTAAGAAATCAATTTTTAAATATGCAGCGACAAAAAATGTCTTTATTAAAAGCTCAGTTGCGCCGTCCTAAATATAATGAAAATTCCAATACACATTTTCATGAAAATTTGGGGAAAAGCAATGAGACCAATACAATTGTTGAAAGTGTAGATGTACAATTACCAAAAAATAATGATATTCGTGTAAAGTATGAACCTGGTGTAATATTGAAAATTTCATTTACAAATCCAATTGAATCTGATAAAATATTCAAAGTATGATGTTTTTATTTATTTATTTTTATATTATATTATGTACCTATCATATAAGAAATTTTACATCTTCCTAATTCTATGTTGAGTCTTAAGTTTATTTTTAATTATTTGTAATAAAATAATTATACTACTATAGTTTATCTACATATTAGCAACTTTGAAAATAATTCATTAAATTGAAACTTAAACTTCTACAATTACTGAATTTCTAATATTTTATTTGATGTTTATTTTGTTTTAAAAATAGTGTTAATGGACAACAAGAAGAAGGTTATAACCTTTGATAGCATTTATTTTATTCCATATGACCTTTGGGGAAATGTGGTTTATAATGGATATTAACTTTTGCTACGAGTTAATCTTCTATTAGTTAAACGATCTATGGGCCATAGACTATGGCTCTATTATATTTTTTGAAAATATTTTTACTGCGGTGGTTTTATTTTATAATTTTTAATAACTTCTCTTTGTTCTTTATTCCACCATGCATAGTTTATATAGAATTTTGTGGTGTCTTTAGTCTGATTAATGTATAACTACTTCATAGCATCCTTAAACTACTAAATCTGTGTTTGCCTGATTGCTATTAAAATTTAAATCAAGCTATAAAATATTAAAACTCGAAATTTCTGTTAATAAATCAATATTCATAATTTATAGTATGTAGATTTACAGTGATTTCCTTTGAATCCTATTGATTTTATGGTATTAAAAGTTCCTAATGCTATTAATAATGAATATTAAAAAACTTAATCATTTGTTTTATTAATTTTTCTTCAAGACTGAAGCAAAAATTGATCCTAGGGTGAAGTTTGTTGATGTTGTACACAATTCTGAAGCTTATGTACGTTGCGATTGTCAAGAAACTGCCATAAAAATAGCAGAGGAAAACCGATGGCCGCAAACCAGATTATTAACAGGTTAATATTAATTTAATAATTTAATCTTAAAAAACTAATATGATTGTTGTGATAGGCGAAGAAGAAAAGCTTTACTGGGATAAAATTTCAAGAGATAGAGAAATTAAATGTACTAAGCAAAAAGAAACTAAAAAACCACGAGGTCGTGAAAAGCTAATTAAAAAAGCAGAAAAAAGATTGGCTCAACATGTTACATTTAATCAAGAAGATAATGAATAAATATACATTTTAGTTATTACTTATTATTTTATAAAATTACTTTTTATAACAAGAGCAATAAATGTATTTACAATATTCCTTTTGTCTGATGACAATTTTTAATAAATAATAATGCTTCAAATCTTCTTTCTGGAGAAAATTCTAGCTAGGTTCTTCATTGACTAAAAAAATTGTGAGATCTTTTTGTGTATGGACACTTTGGAGCAACATGATATATTTATAGTATTAAAATTAAAAAGCTTTATTTAACACTCTTATAGATGGAAAATTGTACTATCTCGCTTAAAACTAATATGTTTTTTTTTTCTAAACAATTTTAATTTATTTTTGTGCCTCAATCAGGAATTAATTGTAAACTTGAAATTTTCATAAAATATTTATTTTAGCATTTTGAAAACTGTACAATTATAAAAAATAATTAGCAGGTTTTCATTTTGCTAGGTTTAAAAAAAATAATATTTTAAATGCTCTTTTTGTTTTACACCGTTGAATAAAAACCGTTTGAATATTTCGATTTTCCACAAATGAATATAAGTTAGATTTGTATTAAGTATTAACTAATAAGAAATAAAATTTAAACATAATCACACAAGATAAAATTAATATATTATGTTAAAATATAATAATTAATACATATAGTATTATGTAATTATTCTGAAATACAATAAGAATAAATATAATAAAAAAGGTCTTTTCAAGAAGTCTAAAATATTAAGACTCTTTATCATTAGTAACTACAAATTGCGTTATTCTTCTTATCTAATTTAGCTTGTTGTTGCCCCCCGCCCCCCATCTATAATTTTTTTTTTACAAAATCTTAGATGTAAACTTTTCGATGAGTATAAGATACCTTTAATTTTGTTCAATTTATATTATTTTTCAGAAAATAATCCCCAAAAAGTTAAACGCAATTTGTTAGATTACTTTTATTGACCTACAATAATAAAATATAATACGTTTTTAATAATATAATCATTATTACTTATAAATAATGTCATTAGAACTAAATGCCTTAAAATTAAAATGATAAGTAATAAACATGAAAATTCAATACAAATGAAAATAATTATTAAATAATTCACTTTTATGAAAAAAAAAACAAAATATGAATTTCTATAAAATAAAATAGAATGGATCAGAATAATTGTATAATAGAAGTAAATATTTAATTTTTTTTTTTTGTTTAAATGTATATAACTAATGATACAAAACATATAGCTTAAGAATATTTATGACTGAAGTTATAAATAATACAAAATAAAAATAAATAACTTCAGTCTACCGATAAAATAGAATTTTTTATAAATTAGGGGCTCGTCATACAGAAAATTAAAATTGTTTATAAACAATGTAAAAGGTATAATAAATCACTTCTTATAATAGTTAAGTTTAAATTACTGAAATTATATAATATGTAGTCAAACACCCCAAATACAAAGAAAAAAATAAACTAATAATTGACAATTTGATTTATTTAACTTCTTTATTGTTGTCATTTTTATTAAATATATATTTACTTAATCAACTAAAATAGTTCTACAAAATTTATGCATAATAAGGTTGAACTCCATTTTTCATGACTTCCATAGTTTTATTGCATAAATAAGAGAAGGTTTGTAACTTTCTAGGAATAATAACTTTCGTTATATTGTGAAAAAGATCAAAAGGATCTTGTACTGCAAGACCATCACCATGAAAGTTATCTCTTAATCGTATACACCAGTCAATAGGATTACCACTTTTTTTTTTGCTAAAACCTAATACATCTGGTGTTGCCCTTGGAACATCATAAAATTTGTTTTTAGATATAGCACTTCCAATAGCTGGACAAAGAACAAATTGTTGAAGTAAGGTAGAGTCTGAATAAAATTTAAAAAATCCAAATAATAAATCCCAACAAGGAATCTCAGGTACTTTCCATATTTGTTTAGCTTTTTCTAGAGTGCAGAAAGTACAGTCCCAATCTAACAGAAAAAAAAATATGTCAATTTATAACTTTGTAATATAATATGTAAAATATAACCAGTTGTAAGTATAATCAATAATATTTAGTTACAATTTAAATACAGGTTTACATAATTTAATAATACTGATTAAAAAAAATAATGTACCTTCTATAAACATAACATCTGATCTAGATGTATCTTTTGAATAATTTGCATGTTCTCTGAGTAATATTAATGGAGGTACAACATCAATAGTCATCAAGTAAAAGAGAACCAACCATGCTAAAGCATAACTGGTAAACATACTTTGATTTTTCAAATCATTTTGTAATGCCCAACGTTTAACAACTGCACAAACAATCCAATGAACACGTTCATCCAATGCTAAGTATAATCTGAATTGTCAAATAAAATTTGAAAATATTAGTTGATTAATGAATTTAATAATAAATTATATATAATTTACCTGACTAATTTTGTGTTATGTGTACTAAGGCCACTTTTAAAAGATAAATCACAATATAGGCCAGAAGGGACGTGTAAAAATTTGACTATAGGCACACGTGCTCCAGTTATTTGTTGTATATGTTTATAATCATTATTTTGAGACCGAAATACTTTTCCAAAATAACGTACAAGATCCTCTTGGGCATATAGATCATTACTTAATTCTCCGCCAAAAGTGCCAGCTATAGAATTTAATTTAAAATCAAAAATTAGACTTTATTTAAAAATCTCAAACAATTTAGATTCGGTATAATTATTAATTAATAACTTTATGTTATTATCATAATTATTAATGGGCATTAGTCCCATAGTAAAGTGTATTATATAACAAAACTAGCTGATTGTATAGAAAATGGAAATATAAACAACCAGTGAAAATTTAATGTATCTACAGTCATTTGTTTTAAAGTTACACCAAAAACCAAAGTTGACTTAGCGTAAAAATTCCCATTTTTTCTCAATTTTTAAGATGTTTTTCCTGGCGTTTTTGAAAACTATTGGAAATTTTCCCTTCAAATAAGATACTGAAGTTGAAAATCGAAGCATTACTTTGATAACTTGTTGTGTACAAAGACACACAAAAAAAAAAGAACACACCATTGTAAAATCAATACATTCATCGTTTCACTAAGAATCTAAAATGTGAAATGAAAATCTCCCTAAAGGCTAAACTCAGGAACTACTTATCAGATCTTCTTGATTTTTTTTTAAACGTAAGAATATATCACGGAGAAGGTTCTTATTAATGAACATTTTAGGAAAATCCACCGGAAAAGTAGGAAATCTGGATGTCGAAAATACAACAGTGGTGCCATCTGTCCAAAAAAAAAAATAAACTAAATAATTAAAAAGGTGGGTAAGTGGATGTCGCTCTGCTGTACAGTAGGTTAGATGTAGGTCACTGTATAATGGAAAGTATTAAATTTGAATTCAATGATATAATATCACTGTATAAGAAAAACGATTCTGAGCGGAGACAGTTTGTCAGTCTAGGTATTAGACATATTATATACTTAACTATGGTATTAAAAAAAAATTGACCTATAATAAGTACCTGTAATAAATTCCAAATTAATCATATCACAATATCCATTAGGTACTTATAACGCGTTATACATCAACAACAAAACGTGATAGTGTGATACTATCAAAGATATATAATATTATACTTTGTTTCAAGTACCCACGAATAATAGGTATTATACAATCATAACAAAAAAAATTATAATAGTTATTCTCGGGTATTTAATATGTAATTTTGTCTAAATTTGAAATTAAAATGACTATAAAATTAAACTGTGCTTATGAATTTTTTTTAAATTTCTGGTAACAGAAATAACTACTTACATAGAATCTTGTTTTAAATTTTCAAGCCTTAGATATAAAAGTTGAACATTTTATACATTTTTAACTACAAAATAATTATACAATTTTAATTTTCAAAAATTTTGTCAAAATTCGATCTTTAAATGCTTATAAAAAAAAATTGTGCAATGTATTTTTAATATTTTTCAACTGCTGTTGTGACAATCTATCAGGAGTCTTGTATTAATTTTTTACACTTTTTGTCCCAACAGATAAAAATTTATTGATATTTATAGAAAAAAAACTAAAAAAATTTAAAACTGACAATGTCCGTAAACAGCTCAAAAAGAAGTCAAATTATTTTTAAAATTTTATCGTATACAGAAAATACTGATATAAACATTCAGTTAAATTTTCAAGTATCTACAGTCATTCGTTTTTTAATTACAACAAAGTAAGAAAATCGTTACATGAGATATCGAGTGAATATCAATTTTTGTAAAAATATGAATTTCAAACGCTCATAAAACTTTAACATGACTTGCTAGTAGACATTTTTTTTTTTAAAAAGGTAGACAAAGTTATGAAGAATCTTGTATTACATTTTCAAATCTTAGATTTAAAAAGAAAATTTTTATGAATTTCTAACTCAAAATAATTTGCAAATTTTCGTCATTTTTACGTATTTTTTCAATATTTGAACTTAAGATCAGAGGTTCCCAAACTGTGGGTCGCGATTATATTTTTGGTGGGTCGCGCTATAATTTGATATAATACATATTTTTTGTTGATGTTCAAAGTTCAAATACAGTTTTTCGTTAATCGTTATCTGCGAGATTGGCGATTACGAGTTTACAGCACCGTATCAAACAGATTAACAGTTATACCTATTGAAAAGAAAGCGATTTATCTGAAACAAATTAGTATTAGTAAGTAACTAAATACCTAAAAAAAAAAAAGGTCATTCAATGTATTGTGGGTCGCCAAATTTTAAAAAATTCTCAAAATGGGTCGTACAACAAAAAATTTGGGAACCTCTACTTTAGATGCTTATAAAAAAAAATTGTGACTGGATTTTTAATTTTTTTCATCTGCCATTGAAACAATATAATAGGAATCTTCTATTAAATTTTCAAGCTTTTTTAACCAACAAATAAAATTTTATTGATATTTATAGAAAAAAAAAACTAAAAAAAAATGGAAAATGAAAATGTCCGTAAAGAACTCAAAATAAATCAAAATATTAGTGTATAGAAAATGCTAATATAAACTTTCAGTCAAAATTTTATGTACCTACGGTCATTTGTTTTAGAGTTGTACCAAATACCAAAATCAATTTTCTCAAAAACAGATTTTGCGTAAAAATTCCCGTTTTTCCTTAATTTTTCATTTGTTTTTCACAGAACTTTTGAAAACTACTGGGAAAATTTTACTTTTGACCCCCCCAAAGTACCAACTAGATTCACTTTCCCATCAGAAAAGGTACTGTTGAAGAAAATCTAAGCACTTTTACTGTCCTAAAAGGTGATGACAGACACAAAAAAAAAAAAAAAATTAAAAACTTAAAAAAAAAACACACATCACTGTAAAATCAATACATTCATCGTTCCACTCAGAATCTAAAATGTTGTTTATTGTTGCAGATTAAAATAATAATAGTGTATTATATATAGGTTGCTATTGGTTAATCAGGCATGTTTGTTGATTTGTATTATTATTTTTTGTCAATATATATATTTTCCTCAAATTTTCTTTCATAAGAACCTTCTCCGTGATATACTCTTTCGTTTAAAAAAAAAACCAAAAAGATCTGATAAGTAGTCCCAGAGTTTAGCCTGTAGGGAGATTTTCATTTCACAATTATATAGTTAGATACAAACGGTTTCAGACAGATTATTTAAAAAATTATAATAATACTAGTACAATAATAGGTTGAGTTGAACCCCTCCAAGTATCATTTGACAATATTTTCTTACTGCTAGTTATTAAATTATTATTATATTTTAATTATTCGTATACTAATTATATAAAAAATATAAAATATTAATATTACCAATATCAAAGTATAAATCAACGTCACTATCTTTAAGTGCAAGACCTGACATACGGGATCCAAAAGCGTATGTTTTACTTCCTTTGAAATGTTGGCCAGCACAGCTATGTATTGAGTTTACTAATAAAAATAATCTATCAATTATATCAGGATTAGAAATTTCTTGTTTAATTTCCATGATCTGTGTGTCAATAGATTTTAGCAGTACTTCCTTATTTCCAAACTCAAATACAGTTGTTTTATGTAACTCAGGTAATTTGTCATCTATAATTAATTATAAGTAGAATGAGATATATTTTTATACACATGATTACATAACAATATATTCATAAGCAATGATACATTTATAATATCAAAATACAATTAAGTAGACAGTTTCAATAACTGTAACTACTAGTATTAGCCCTTCAAAATATAATAAGTAATAAATAGTATTTAATATTAAAGGTTACAGGTCTATTGTAAAAAAAATCGAACAAATCGGTGAAGCAAGAGTGTCCCTTTGATGTTTTAATTGTTTCTTAAATATTTTTTGATAAAATTACAAATTTAAAAACAATATTTTAATATCTATAATTACATAATAATATACAATATTTTTCAAGAGTAGAACATTAATTTTTATAATGAAAACTTACCTTCAACTAAAACATTAATCGTAAATTCATATTTTCTTTCCAACATTTCTTTATCATTTAACATTTTGTTCATGGCTGCTCTGTAAAATATTACAAAACATACATTTTAGACTTAACACGTTCAACGCCGCACTTGATTTCAGAAATGGGGAAAAAACTAAAACTAAAACCACCCATACCTTTAAATTTAAAATAATGTATATAAACGTATACGTCACCGGCCTATTGGAATAAACTTTGTTGATGCATAAACGTGTCAGTGGCGTTGTAAGTGTTAAGTCTAAAAGGGGAAGTAATGCTAAAGGGGACGTAATGCTATAGGGGACGTAATGCTAACACAGTCCCCTCTCCGGGTTCTCGATACCATGGGAAAAAAAATACAAGTCTAAAATAGTATAAAAAATAAAGTTTTTTTTTTTAAATTACCTATATAAATATTATTCTAATTTTAGTGTTAAGAATATATTTTACAAACATTGGACTCAATTTGTTATCAAGATATTTTTCCTTTTTTATATTTTTAGTATTTTTAGGACCAAAAAAAATTGTGATATTATTGATGAATTTCTTATTATTAATCATCCGTGTATACACAAACATACGTCATAATAATATGACTATTGAGTATAACACTATACTTTACCAACAACGAAAAAAGATTTCATAACGAAATTATGGGTGCCGTATATCAATCAAAATAGACATTTGATCGTACACAATCAGTTAGTTGCGTGCGGACATTAATACATCTTAATATTGTCATTATCTCGACCGACTCAATCGGACAACGGAGAAAAAAAACCGATTACGTTATAATCGTTGAATTTCGCGTGAACGACAATATATGGTGAAATAGATTCTATTTTTATAGTAGAATCGTAAATTACTATGTTAAACATTTTCGTTAAATAATATTATAAAATTTTCGTTCATTGTGTTCTATTCTGCCCAGAGGTGGATAGGCACGTGGGGAAAAAGGGATCTTCCCTGTGGGGCCCCTGTCTATGATTATTTTTTTTGGGGGGGGGGGGGGGGGGCACTCAGGTATATTAATTATTATTACTGTTATTTTTAACAATATAATAATACCACAAGTCAAGAATTTGCTTACGGATCTTTAACATAGTATTTTAAATTTTTATCGTTAATCTAAGACCGAAATATCCTCGTATGTTTCCCCAACAAATTATGGAGTTTTCGCAATTTTCTTTTGGGCCAATATTAAGAACAGAATTTGTACAAAAATTTTTCGAAGTTATACAATATTTGGTGTGGGGG
>NC_042494.1:122917865-122927349 GCF_005508785.2 Acyrthosiphon pisum
AAAAAAGCATTTTCCTCATATGCCGTTTCCACAGCCCCACACCAAACTAAAATTACGGTTTCGCACGAAACATTTTATTCATAGTCAAAGGTGTTAGATTGAATAAGTATCTAAAACGAGCGAAGCGACCAATTTTTTTTTCAGTTTGGGGGCCCCTTCAAATATTTTCCTGTGACATAAATACTACCTATCCACCTCTGATTCTGCCGTTCGAAAATTAATTAATGTTGTAATTAATTTTAATAGGGAAGACTTAATGGTCTAGCTATGCTCTCGATCAACAAAAACAATTCAATTACTCCTGATGAAGTGCTGGTTAAATTATCCAATAAAAAAAGGATACTAGAATTTTTATTATAAATAATTAATAATATAATATATATAATATTCTGTACATACTATGTGCATATTAAATAGTATTTAACTGCCATGAGTTATGTAAATCTTTGTATTTGTTTTGTTATTTTGCCTATTAATTTTTATACGTGTAATGTGTTTGATTGTTAGGAAAATGGGTAGTTTTAAAGAAAAGGTTTTAGTGTTGGTTATTTTTTTTTGAACCCCCCCCCCCCCCCCCAGAGCAATTTTGAATGTACGCCACTGAAAATAGTAATCTAATATTAACTATACATTTTATTTTTTAATGGTTTATTTTTATTGGTTCTTACTTCTATAGTTTATTATTAATATATCAGACATAAAATATGTTTTTTTTTTTATGTGGTTCTTGGCATAGGTGCTAATCTTCCCGAAAATCTCAAACACTATACTCTATTCAGTTTAAGTTGACTCGCTCAACAAACGAAAACTGGTCGCGACCGCGCAGGCCAGCCCATATTTGAAACGCTAGTGGTGATCGTCGCCAATAGCAGCTGCCTACTACAACGAGCAATGCCAATCGCTGAACACCGGCGTCTACTCGGTGGTCTGAATGTTCCGGCGGCTCATAAACATGCGCCAAAGTGGGTCAACTTAAACAGAATAGAGTATAGTCGGCTAAAAATTATGAAAAAACTTATTATATTTCTAAAAAGTTTATTTAATCACAAACATATAAAATAATAATTCTGAATATCTTTTAAAAATATATTTTACTATAGCTCGGCTGTTTTTAAACACTAAAATTGTGTGTTTAAAATGAATAGTATTGAATTTAAAATATTTTCAGATTATGTAAGACTAGATTATGTTGAGTTGCATGCAAATGTAATGAAGTATGAACGATACTCAATCAATAATTAATTAAAAAGGTAAATACTCAAGTTCTTTATATGTAATAATAAATAATAGGTGTTTTACATTAAAATCACCCGATATATAAGCTGATATATTACTGCGGTCAGGGTTGTTGTAAATTTAAAATTAAAATAATGTATGAAGTTTTTCTATGGGATACATTTTTGTTAATGGCATTTCACACCCACATAATATGTTATCTTGTCTCCGTCTTACACATGTACAACATAGACAAAACATCAGCATCAAAAACTATATAAGTATGAATAAAAAATAAGGTTTAATAAAAGGTGTCCTGTAAGAAAGACCTAATCTAGTAATCTATATATTAATAAAAACAATAATAACACAATGACATTATGGTCTATTAAAATTTATAGGGCTTCATTAAAAAATGAAAAACAAAAACTACAAAAAAAAAAAAGGGTTTTTTCTAACTCTAACTGCAGTACACAATGATAGTAGATAAAATCTTAATATAGGTAATATAATTAGGGGTAACAGTTGCTGTATTAAATGATAGAATATATACTTACAATTTGCGATATATGATTATAACAGAGCTGTGTTTAGTAATAATTCCAAAAAGTCCATAAAAAGAAAATATTTTCTTAATTTCAACCCAACTATTTTTCTTATATTGTGGTTTTACACCTAAGACATTTAAATGTATTAATATAACTTACAAATTATAAAAACTACTATATTACCTTTAATTTCAATCATGATTTTACGATTACTTGTTTCTTTTTCATCAGTTTTACTACCATTTGTTTGTTGTTTGTCTGTTTTTGAAGTCTGAGTAACATCTAACGGATTGACAGCAGTCAAATTACTGTCTTTCTCATTTTTTTTATTTATGTTATTAACTTTTTTTTTCAATTTTTTTGATTTTATTGTTTTTATAAAATCTAACATATTTTTGTGTTCAATAGTGTTAACGTGTTCATTTAAATCTGATAGTCCAAATTGATATAAATTACAAAAATCACAAAATACCTTATTGCGCACTTCATTAAAATGTTCTGTTAAATTATGTTCATCCCAATTTTTTTCTACTGCGGTAATAAAATCACATATCACACAATAATAAGAAATTTGTGATTTTATCTCTTGGTTTTGATTAATCATTTCATATAACACATTTATTTTCGATCTATAAAATTCACTATAGTTTTGAGTATTTGATTTATCTACCATTTTTTTCTCCGAGAATTTTTCATTAAAATTGGTAGTAGATTCTTCTATCATTCTATCTTGACAAATATTTGATTCATCTATAATTTTTCCCATTAATTGAGTTTTGTTAATTTTTGTAATAGATTCATCCACTACACTACCATTATGATGAGAGTTTGATTCGGGAGGAAATTCATCTAATGTCATAGAATGTGTTTCATTGGCATTATTGGTAGTAGATACTTCTAATAAACTACTTTCATTATGAATATTTGATTGATTCGATAAATTATTCATCATATTTGTTAATAAATTAACTGCATTGTTATTAGTACTAGATTCTCCTGATATATTCTCATTAAATACTACAGTTTGATTATTTTCAGAAGTTGTTCCCATATTGCATGTGTGTTTTGTTTCACATTTTTGTTTTAAAACCTCTATAGATGACATTGGTTTAAATTGTCTCAACATTGAATGAAAACGGTTGCTATAATGTTCAAACATTTGATGTCGATGTCCAAACATAAGTGTTTTACAAATTTTACAACGGTGGTCCATACAAAGACGTTTAGAAGATGTGATATGCTTTTTACCATTAATATGGATTTTCCATACATCTAACTTCGAACACAAATAATCACAAACAAAACAGAAAAATGCAATGTTTAGAGTTGAGTCATACAAATGTTGATCAGTAGCATAGGTAAGTAAATGAGTATCAAGTTTCATAGGTTTCAGAGCCTTAATTCCAGTTTTTATACTGTCTGAGCTCATAATTATATGTTCTGCAGTTAATTTGTGACATTCATAAACTGTAATTGAAGAATAGAATTCAACTTTACAGTCATTGCAGTAAAATAATTCTACAATATCTGATGCTGTTGATGCATGACTGTCTGTATTAAAGTGATTATTATTTTCACTTGAATTGAATATTTTATTACATGGCTCACAATAGCACATTATATCAGATGATTTGCAAGCATTATTATTTCTTCTCATTAATTGTTTTGCCATTATCACTGACTCTAATGGTATGTTTATAAGATTTGTCTTATGTTCAGTAATTAAATGTAATTCAATATCATTAATTTCTCCATAAACTAAAGAGTTACAACTTTTACAAATATAAGAATAACAAATATTAGTGTCTAATTTTGCATGTGTAATTGCATGTTTTTTCCATGTATCTTTATTGTTAGAATAAAATGCACACCCTAGACATTGAAAATAATTTAAATTTGATTGAGGGATACTTTTTACCAATCCATGATTACAAACTAACAAGTGGTTTAGAAGATCATTGTGATTTAAATCAATTAGATTATCACATGATTTACAAATAGTTTTATTTTCATCATTCACATTTCGAAAAAATTGTAAATATGGTTTAATATTTAATGGAACTTTATGTTTATTTAAAATATTTTTTGAAACACAAGGCTTTTGATTTTCATTGGTCAATGATTGTATATTAAATTCTAGAAGTGGACTTTTAGCGGCCACAGATTTTAAAATAATGTGTTCACTTGATAAAGTATGTTTATTGAACAACAAATTACCTTCAATACAAAAGAATTCTGTACGACAAGGTTGACAGATTATACGTTTCAATTTAGTTTTATGACTTTTATTCCAATGATCTGAATTTGAATTGACTTCAGCATATGTTTCACATTCTTCACAATAATAAAAGTCTTTGGTTTTTAAATCTTTGTTAATACGGTGGAAGTTAAAAGCCATAAACAGGGAAAGATTTTTTTCAGAATTGTTTGGATGAATTTTTTGATGTTCTGTTACATGATTTACAACACCATAACAATGCAGATCGCAAAGTTCGCATGTATATGAAACTAAATCTTTAATATCATAACATTTAATTAAATGACTTGATAATACTGAATGTAACTTCCATTGATTAAAATCAGATGTGATTTTATTACAAATTGTACAAAAATAAGTATTGATTTTTGATGTATTTTTTCTACCTACATCAAATTTATTAATACATTCAGTTAGATGAACAGTTATTGCTTTTTCATTGGACACCATTTGAAACTTACAATCATTACAAGTAGCTTTTACATTATCAATAGTATATTTATTTAAAACTATTGGAGGCAGTTTTAAATTGCATATAGTTTTTGTTTCCAGGTTTTCATCAACTTTTTTGGATTTAAAATATTCCAACATGATATGTTCACATGACATTAAATGTTTATTATACACTTCTTGGCTACATACAAAATCTATTAAACATGAATTGCATTTAAAATTCATTGTTTTTTTATTAATGTGGTTAATGGAATAACATTTCTTTTTTAAAAATGAATAATTTTTACAGGGACCACAAAATGACCAAGATTTCCAATTGGTTGGACTTATAAATATACATTGATAAAATACTTCTTTCATACATCTAAAAATATATGGTAGTTCGGATATATCATTATGAATATCTTTGCAATGTTTTAAAATGTGTTCCTTATTTCCAAATAAAAATGTTTTACAACCACCACAATCATATGATACATAATCATTTTTCTTCATACATTTTTCTAAGTGAAGTGTACTTATAGCATGTGACTCCCAATCTTTTAACGATTTCATTTTAGTATCACAAATTAAACAAAAAAATTTGTAACTTATATACTTTTTATATAATTTAGTAGCACGTTCAGATGGTTTTAGAATATCAGAGCTAGTATTTTTATATTCCATAAATTGAATGAGACTTTTATTTTTTAAAAGCTCCTGATTATTATTCTCTAAGTTAGATCTGGCTATCCCTTTTGTATTATATTTTTTATTAGAATCTATATCAAAATCAATTTCTGGAGAATTATGACAGTTCAAAACTTTAGATGGACTCAATTGAACAGTAACATTTTCTCTGCTCTGCTGGGTATTATCAATAACAGAGTTAGATGTATAGTTTGATCTTGAATTAACATTATTATTAGAAGATGTAGAAGAATCAATTTTTAAATTAATGTTTGCCATATTTAATTGCATTTCCTGATCATTAATTGATTTTGAAGTTACCTGATTCTGATTATTGTTGGAAGAAACTAATTTTTTTTTTTTTGTTGTGTGTTCACCGAGATGATCGGCTTCATTTACTTGTTCCATTTGTTAAAGATTGCTTCAACTAAAACAAAAGTAACTATATTATACAAAATTATATAATATATAAACTGTACTGTAGGCATATTATTATATTAATGCAAGTTTATAGTCTATAATATACTTGTATTTGTCATAGAAGCTATTATAATATTATTAATAATAAAAAAATCATACTATTGACCCGTACGCTAATGCCATTAGATATTATAAACACACAATTCTATAGTTATTAAAATCTGTAAGAATAGCGGCAACTATGATAACACAACAATACTGCCCTGCTAAGCAAAAGTGCACTACCTAACTCGAAAAAAAATTAAAAAACAAGTTAAATATGATATCTGATAGGTTTATCAATTGTACACTATATTTGTAGAAAAATATTCCTGAAACTATATTGAATAGTTTATAAACTCAATAATAGTTTTTTTTAAAACACAGTAGGTAACTAAATAAATTAGAAGTACTAAGTAAGAACGCAGCATCTTATATTTACTAAACATAAACACCGTAAATATGTCTAGAGATACAGCGTTTTTGCATAACATTTCTATGTCTACCCGAGTAACGGCGTTATTACCTAACATTGCAACTTTTTTTTTAAAGTAACTGCAATATATTATATTAATAGTTTCTAAATTGTTATTTTCATGATTATTATTTGGAAAGTTTATTATTTTATATGGGCAGTATGTTAAGATGAAATAGTAATGTGACTTTTGTTCTGGTTATTATTTGTCAGCATAAATTATATTCACGGTAGTCATGAATGTTTTATTTTTTTTATTATTTTTATTTATTATTAACATGAAAATAGCAAATGTCCAAAAAGCTTAGCACAAAATATTCACAGTTCAAAACAGCTAAAATAAATTTTATTAATAAGTATGTGTAATTTGAGAAGAATTAATTTATAAAGTAGGGATCAAGAAAATGTATGACGTACATTGAAAACTGAATTATGTCAACGAGTTAAAATTAAAAAATATAGGTAAATACCCATAATAGATAAAGGGTGTCTCAAAAAGAACGCCGGATTTGAAAAGGCTGCTATCCTAACCTCGATCTTGCGACTTGACGCCGTGTGATTTTTTCTTATGGGGATACACTAAGTCACGAGTTTACCAGAACAAAGTCCGAAACGTCTTGGAACTTAAGCAAGAAATTTGTCGTGTCCTCAACGAACTTGATGGGCAATGTGTGATCGAGTGATGGTAAGAATAATCGCCTGTTAGGGGGGGTCATATGCCCGATGTTGTTTTTCACTGTTAAACCTCAATTTATCCTGAAGAAAATGATATATTTGTAATGTTTTTTTAAGAAAAATAAATTTAATGTATAGCAGATTTAAATCCGGCGTTCTTTTTGAGACACCCTTTATTTATAATTACTTTTTTTTCTCATAAATTTTAATATTTTAATTCCAGATACTCATAATGGTAACAAGTTATATTTTAGAAATTGCTAATCATAAATATTTTTCATTAAATTTTTGTTTTTCAAAAAAAATTCTGACAAAATTATGTAACACGTTACAAACATAATTTCATTAATAACCTTTTGCTTAAAATAGTATATTAAAGTGCCAGTGCGATTATCCTTCAGTAATTTGTATCTTTTTTAATATTTAAAATATTCAATATTTTATAATATATTAAAGAAATAAATTTTTAAATTGACATCATAAAAGGAAATTAGTTTATTGTATAGTGAGAAATGTTAGGTTTTTTGAACATTCGCTATCATGTGTTTTACCTATAATTTACCTAACCTTGGATGTTTTGATGTTCACTATTTTAGTTTTGCGGTTATATCGGTGAATCGCAGTTACAGATTAAAGAATATACGTATATAAAAATATATTTTTAATCTATGTCTCAATACATTGCACGACAGTTAATGTTGGGATTAACAATAAAATTACATCAAATTTTGAAATTTGTCGGTTAAGTGTAAGTAAAACATATTGTTTTGTAGTTGAATTATTACAATTAAAATAATTAAATACTGTATCAAAGAGGCAAAAAGTAAGGTATCTGGAAACGCCAAATTTTAATATTTGGACCTCGACTTGATATTAACAGATTATAGGTTTATATTACATTATATTATTAATCCTAACAATAAATAGTTGGTATAAATTATAATATTCTAATAGATAATCAATATTATGAATCTTCAATGATACAAATATACAATTTAACATTAATACCAATTAAATATCAACACAAATATTACAAATATATGATTTGTTTTTAATATAATTATATTATTATCTCTGAATACAAAACATGTATCAGACAAACTAATCATTGTACAGTTTAGAATATTTTAACATACACATTACCTAACACAAAGATAACAAATTATTGTTTATACCAATAGGTATAAATAATATTTAACTTGTTGCTGATTAGTATCATGTACTTTAGTTTATTAGTAACTATATTATATAGTATATAACTAATACAAGTAATATGCATTAAGTACATAGGTAACAATATTTAATGCTGTAATGAAAATTTTGGCTGTAAAATATTACCCAAATGTTTTGAAATTGGACATCCGTAGAAATTGTTGTGGTGCCTTAAAAATAATATTAACTTCTTAAAATAATAACGCTTAGGAACACAATATTGGTGATTTCGAAAATATCAAGAGAATTAAAAACAACAATTTTTCTTGGATCTCTACTTCGTTAGCCGATGAATATTAAAACTTAAAAGTAATCATAAGTATCATGACGGGAAATAGTTTAAGACGTTGGTGTAACTACGGTACTACACCGATGCCTGATTATCAGCGTTAGGTAGTACATTATTTTAAGTATTTAATGTACAATACTTACAAGTTCTGTTGGTTGTACTACTTGTACTGTTGTTGTATTGAGTGTTGATCAGGCATTATTCATCAGTCACCAATGTTTAACGAAAATATTAATTAATAATTATTCGGATCGAGAGTGAAGTTTGATTTTTTATGAATATATTGTAGATTTGTAGCCATTGTAGGCATTGTATCATTTCAAGATTTGGTATATTATTTTTTGTACACCAACTTGCAGTTTGCACTCACAACTCACTGACCATTGTGATTCGTGAATTTGACATTTGTACTAGAGCCTGATGCAGTCGAGCACTCGAGCCACGATTAGAAGTTTGAACATTTGGAACTCAGAACCTTCAACCTTCAACCTCGGTTCTGGTTAGTGGCTCAGTCAGTAATCAGTGTTCATCAGGTTATCTCACAGATATGTATAATAACCACTCCACTCCGTAAAACGAGCGTCTAGAGAACCAGACAGTAAATAAAAACGGTTTATATCACTAGAAAAAAAACGGTTTATATCACTTTCATGGATGAAAAATATAATATCAATTTGGCTTGGAATAAACATCAAATAACATTTATCACTAGCCGCCGAATTTAAAAATATTTAAATTTTCAATATATTATTATCATTATTGTTCTATATTATTATAATATACAAAATACAAATACAATTTCACAACTGAGCAAGGCCGTATCTGAGGGTGGTCCAGGGGGTTTGGATCCCCCCCCGAAATTTTTTCAATATGTCTTATTTTTAACCAAATATCGTAACATAAATTCAACAAAATTACAATATACATGTTTTGGACATTCTACACGTCAACTTCTTGAACTTAAATAAATAATCTTACATATAATGATTCATTATTTGAATAATTAACAATGGAAATAAATAATTAGACGTTATTCCTTATGTTCATGTCATCAAATTGAAATATTTATCCTGTATGAACATTGCTGAAGTTATATTGGGAAATTCAAAACAAATTACTACCTATTTTACCTATATAATGCATATTTATATACACATAAAATTAATACTAATGACTGAATTGTTGTATCCAAGCAGATTTATTTTTATTTTATTTTTAAGTACATACTGTGA
>NC_042494.1:122929267-122930526 GCF_005508785.2 Acyrthosiphon pisum
ATAACTTTTGAAACGATAAGTTTGCGGGAATTTTTTTTTAAACAGTTTTGAATTCAGCATAAAAAACCCAAGTATTTAAAAAAAAAAAAATTGAAAAAAAAAGGTGTCCGGTAAAGTAGATTTATACCGAATCATACACGACTAGTACAGTATATCATACAGTCGTAGCAAGTTAACTGAAGTCTGTGATCAATTATAATTATTAATAAGAGTGACAATCGGTTGTTGTTTTTAGAATTTGTATTACCTAGTTTAAGATTTTAGAAATTAAACTATACTAGATTAGGATACTAATTATTATTATTGTTGTCATTATAACACAAACAAACATACATAAATACATACCCAAACATACAATGTGTAGGTACGTCACCGCATACGTCTAAATATAAATATATTCCAACTATTAATTAGTAAAAATGTATCAATGTGACAATAATTTCTTACTTTCTTAGTATAATATATTATAGTATAATATTTTTTGAAAATATTATAAAATAGGCATGTTTTTGTGCTTATAAAATATAATAATGGTAAAACGGCAACAACTGGGAACCGGCCCATCGGGCCGCTTTTAAAATCAGACAGGGGCAAATGCCCACCTTGCCCCCCCTCAAATGACGCCACTGATTACATGCTCCAATTTATTATGCCAACTTGATTAAAAAAAAACTTTTTATTATTCAATGTTTCTGGGTGACACCTCGAAAAGCCACCCGACAAATAACCACCTGACATAAGACCACGTGATAACGACAAAAAACCATTCGACAAAACACCATCACCAAAATCCGACAAGATGCCACTCGACAGAAAACCATCATATCACACTACCAACCGTATATTTGTGTACAATCAGGGGTACGAAACTCTGTGAATTGGCCGAATCGGGCGATTGTAGCCTTGAACACGGTCTCCAGGGGGGCGTGGCATACGTAATCTATGATAAAAGTAAACAGTGGAAACAACCCGACCCCGCGCAGAATACCCTACCTATTAGGCGGAAACGGTTTTTCAATACGGGTATAACATCATGTCAGTGTTACGGAAACAGTTTCATTGTTCGGACTTCAGATCATAGGTAAACACTTCACCCATCAGCTGATCGAGTTTCGCTTCTATATTGTTCTATGGTACAATAATGTTAGGTATCAGGCAAATTAATATCGACCACGGCTATAGATAGTATGGTCATAGAACAATGTATGGTTGCCCATCGACGTATGATTCTCATGCTTGAAAAGTGTCTACCGAAATGA
>NC_042494.1:122930576-122942417 GCF_005508785.2 Acyrthosiphon pisum
TCGTATAATAAAATATGCAAAATATGTATTTAGAGTTTTTATGAGCACTAGAAAATAATACTCCACTCTACTAGACTACTGTTAAAATTAGGAGCAGAACCCATATTAGTTTGAATTTAATTTAAAGATTTTAAGAAGGATGCAAATATCCAAAGAGTTGACACACGTGATATTTTATATTTGATGTCTACTCGATATAAAATATTGCAAATGATTAAAATACAAATTTAATCATTGTAATGTATAATTACATGCTCCAATTTATTATGCCAACTTGATTAAAAAAAAACTTTTTATTATTCAATGTTTCTGGGTGACACCTCGAAAAGCCACCCGACAAATAACCACCTGACATAAGACCACGTGATAACGACAAAAAACCATTCGACAAAACACCATCACCAAAATCCGACAAGATGCCACTCGACAGAAAACCATCATATCACACTACCAACCGTATATTTGTGTACAATCAGGGGTACGAAACTCTGTGAATTGGCCGAATCGGGCGATTGTAGCCTTGAACACGGTCTCCAGGGGGGCGTGGCATACGTAATCTATGATAAAAGTAAACAGTGGAAACAACCCGACCCCGCGCAGAATACCCTACCTATTAGGCGGAAACGGTTTTTCAATACGGGTATAACATCATGTCAGTGTTACGGAAACAGTTTCATTGTTCGGACTTCAGATCATAGGTAAACACTTCACCCATCAGCTGATCGAGTTTCGCTTCTATATTGTTCTATCAGGGGTACGACACTGCGTGTATTGGCAAAATCGGGTGACTGTGGCCTTGAACATGGTCTTCAGGGGGCGTGGCATATGTTATCATTTAAATAAATCATTTCAACATCATTATCACAGTCCATAGAATAATAATAATGCCCATTGGCCATTGCCTTGTATCCGTTTTTAAGATTTCGTAACAAAGAGGGATACACGTTTCCAACATTCTATTAGATTACGGATACGGTACAATTTATAGTGTCCAATACTTCATACCGTAGGGATACGTAAACCCGCACAGCTGATCGAGTGTCTATTCTATATTGTTCTGTGGTTCTATGGTACAATAATGTTAGGTATCAGGCAAATTAATATCGACCACGGCTATAGATAGTATGGTCATAGAACAATGTATGGTTGCCCATCGACGTATGATTCTCATGCTTGAAAAGTGTCTACCGAAATGAATCTCTATAATCAGTATTAAAGTTAAATTAAACAGCTGGAAACTTAAGCACTAGCGCTTTTATGTCATAGTGGCTATCACGGAACTACAATTTACATTTGAAAGGTAATTGCATTTAGAATCACTACAACAAATAAGCGCTAGAGCGTAAATTTCCAGCTGTTTAATACTGATAATGGAGATTCATTTCGGTAAACACTTTTCTAGATTCGATGGGCAACCATACTATCTTTAATCGTGATATCGACAAAAAGCCACCTAACCATAGAACAATATAGAAGCGAAACTCGATCAGCTGATGGGTGAAGTGTTTACCTATGATCTGAAGTCCGAACAATGAAACTGTTTCCGTAACACTGACATGATGTTATACCCGTATTGAAAAACCGTTTCCGCCTAATAGGCAGGGTATTCTGCGCGGGGTCGGGTTGTTTCCACTGTTTACTTTTATCATAGATTACGTATGCCACGCCGTGTTCAAGGTTACAATCGCCTGATTCGGCCAATTCACGGAGTTTCATACCCCTGACCTAACTGAATTATCTATTATCAAAATGAATTAAGTGTCTGGCGCAAAATTTGAAATAATAATGAAAAAAGGTAGGCAAGTGGGGGTACTTACAAGACTTCCAACCATGTCATTCCTTATTCTTAGTTTGTCTTTTCCTCCCACAACTATTGCTTATTGTACACACTACACATGTATATAATATACATAATATAATAATATACATAAAATATTCTAATAAAGCCATAATATTATTTTTTAAAAAAAAAAGTTAATAAAAGTTTAAAGTTTTTTACAAATTTTTGGGTAACGTTTTGAACTGTTGACCTACACCTAATTGTTAGAATAAAATTGATTAAGAGTATCCACCTAATTGTTATATTTAATTTGAGACGTAGGACGGGGGTTTGGTTAATGCATGGAGACATTTGGATTTTACTAGTGAAAAACTAGTAAGTTTACTAGTAAACTGCAGGTAGGTTTAACTGCTCTCTATAGCTAAATAAGAAATACCATAATTTGGTTTGAGCAGCAGAATGAGAATGTAATAATCTTTATTCTAATAGTGATGGATTCATGGATTCTCCAACAAAATGACAACTTACCACTATTAATAATTATTGTAATATGTATCCTAAATTTCTAACGAAATTTTCGAATATTATTAGTTTTTTTTTAAATTGATGTCGATAAAAAAAGCTTGAAAATTTAATATAATGCTCCTAATATATTTTTCTAATAGCAGTTAGAAAATATAAAAAATTAATTCATAATTTTTTTTTAAACATTTAAGTTTGAGTTTTGACAAAATACGTAAAAATCACGTAAATTTGCAAATTATTTTTTTTTCTATAAATGTCGATAAAATGTTATTCCTTGGGTCAAAAAGCTTGAAAATGTAATACAAGACTCCTGTCATATTGTTACAATAGCAGTTGAAAAATATTAAAAATACATAGGCACGTTTTATTTTTATAATCATCTGAAATTCAAATGTTGACAACATTTATCAAATTTAAAATATACAAATTATTTTGTAGTAAAAAATGTATGAAATGTTCAACTTTTATAACTAAGATTTGAATATTTAAAATAAGGTTGCACATAATTAATTAAATCTGTAACTAAAAAATCTAAAAATATAATATATACACAATTATTTATATTTATTTTAAGTTCAAACTTGAACGAAATTACATAATAAATGATCAAGAATAATGATTTTAGTTATTTTATATTAGTATAGGTAAACGTTATTAATAATAAGTAATAATAATATATCCTAAACTAACAAACTGTCTCCGCTCAGAATCGTTTTTTGTACACAATGATAATATTATTTATATCATTGAATTCAAATTTAATACTATCCATTACAGTGACGACAACCACTTACCCGCTGTTTTGGAATAAATTTTAATATTTTATTTTAACGAACCTATTGTTGTTTCGCATCTACATATTTAGTTATAGGTAAAACTTTTAATGCTTGATAGTTGATAGCATACTTGTCCAAATTTCTTAAATTTTAAGGTATAAGTTAAATTTTTGAAAGCATAAATTATTTTTCTTAATTTATTTGCTACTAATTTTACATAGCCTTTTAATTTAAGATATTTTACATATCTACACCTAAATATTTAATTTTTAAATAATTTTACAAAAGTTTGCATGAACATATTATATTTTGATTTAAATACAGGTTATCGTGTATACGTCGACCTGTTTTACTTGGTAAATTAGAATATGTGATTCTGGTACAAAGACTATAATATACGTTTTTACTAAGTTCATTATGAAAATAATATTATCTCAGATATAAAGAAGTGTGTAACTTTTTACCAAATTAATAGTGAATTAAATTTAGAACGGCCTGAGGCGTCATTAATTATATTCCAGTACTGGCAGTACTTATATTGTTTAGAATTATTTTAGAATCAATTTAAATTACAACCATACCTATACAATAATGAGCCATGAAAAAATTAAGACATTGTCCAATAAAATTCCATATTTGTATCTAGGAATCTTCCTCTTGATATTTTTTCATTATTTGGAAGTACCTACGAAGGCATATTTGAGAATCGGCATTTGCTACCGTATGAATTTATGGGGTCGGAGCCGTTGCGTTTTTTGGTATAAAAACATGTCTTATAGGAAACACTCTCACGCCCTGTAGAATAGTCGGATTTCGTTATTTATTTTTTTTTTTAAAAAGTACAGAACATTTTGTAGGTCGGATCAAAGCCCGATTTTAACAATTGTAATTATAGAAGCTGGAATATGCATTTGAATAATGCACAATATTTGTTCTTTTTCAAACGTATTTTTCTTCTACTATTTAAAGTAAAATAAATATTCGAGCTTTGATTCGACCTGAAAAAACTTCTCATCTTTCAGATAAAAAAAAAATGACTTAAATCCGACATATCAACGAGGCATAAGCATGACAGCTTTTCCTGTAAAAGCATTTTTGTTCATCAAAATAGTGCTTCGATAATAGTCATCGAAGTATACCACTGACTTGTGCATGTACGTGCGTAAATATCTTTATCTGAGAGTGTAATTATAGCTCACTCACACAGTCACACTAATATTGATTTACATATACATTTTTTTTAATAGTTCTCACATGTATGGACATTCCGCGTGAGGTCTATTTGTGCTCTACCTTCGTCGTTTTTATTTTATCATTTTATTATTGGCTTTCATTCACGTTCTGGATGTCTTCTAGCATGGCGAGAAAAAGGTCTGGCCTGTCTTGACGGTAAAGTCGCCAGCAATAGTGGTCAAGATGGGACTGCAAATGATTTAAAGGAACACCTCTCATTTTCTTTAATAATTTAATTTTTGCGTCCAACACATGACCGCTCAATGTTTTGAGTGTGGGCTCCTGTATTTGCGTCGACATATGATATTTGGTGATTTAACGTCTTGTGTACATAAGATAGTAAAGTCGAAAGAAATACCCAACATATCATGTATAAAAACGAGGCAGATAACGCATGACCAACCTAGTGTAGAACGGCAAAACCTGTAGAGCGCATACCGAACTAGCACCTAATATTGTACATACCTATTATACATTATAAAGTACTATTGAAAAGACCTTTTTGGAGTCAAAATCATAAGTATGCTGTTTTTGGATGCAACAATTTTAAATTTTTATACGGTTTTGTCCTGTATTTTATCGCAAGTGTGCAGTTTTAGAAGTCAACGAATAAAAGATAAAGATCATAGTGATGAATGTTTCAAAGCACTTTTGAAAACTACATAGCTGATGAGTGATGACTATTCTACTTTGGGGAGATTTTCATTATGGAAAGAACGAATAAAGACCAAACCCATAAAAAATGTTCTAACTTGCTATAAAAACAATTCAAAACATATTATATTCTTCAATATACAGACTTTTAATTATGTTAGCTTATTTACCAGTTACTACTGCAACTAGTGTAAGATCATTTTCGACACTTAGGTGTTTGAAAACATATCTAAGGAAAACAATAAGTGAAAATCGACTTAACGGGTTAACATATTATACTGAACATTCACCCAGGGACGATCTCAAAAAAAAAGTCATGGGGGGATGTTATCTTCAAAATTGCTGACTAGAATTTCAAATTCAAATTTTTTGTTAACTATTAAGTTATTTTCAGTTACATGCTTATTTATACATAAATTTATAATTTATTTATTACCTTATGTTTCAATTTTTAGTTTGAATTAAATTTGAAGTTGAAACTTAAAAATACCTAATAAATTATTATTTTTTTACTATACAAAAACTATACTTATGTCTATGGTGTATCTTATGTCATTGAACGCAGGTTTTTTTTTAACAATTATGGATCAATGATATGGAATTTCGTTAAAACAAAAAAAGACACGTGGTTCTTTATTTTTAACAGGCAATTTTTTATAACATTTCAAAATTTTTAAACACGCAGTTAATCCGCAAATCGAAAATATCCCCCGACTTGCTGTGCAACACCACCTCAAGTTGGTTATATGGTAACCACCGTACCACAGAATATAACAATACCGTACAACCACTCTTATCGGTCCTTATCATTTTTCGGAATTCCAGCAATTGTCTGTTCCGATCAATATTTAAAATTTGATGATTCCAATTAATGTGTATCCCAAAATTTGAGAATCCCAACAAATGATTGTTTTAAATAACATAATTCCAATAAATGTCAGCTCCAAGTATCGTAATTCCAGTAATTGATTGTTCCGATCAATATATTCCAATCAAAACTAAACCCAATACATTATTTTCAAATAACTGTTTTTCCAAATAATGTATGATTTATTGTTTTCATAAAACGTCTGTTCCAAGAAATGTCATTCCAAGGAAATACGGCAGCCCACTACACGGACCTACAGTAGAAACACGAGTAAGAAAGAGTAAAGACGAATCACGATTCACGGTGATAACTAAATATTATGAGTTATGACAAATAATAAGCAATCAACATTTCAAGTTTTCAAACAACTAATGACTTGGGGCTGTTGGTATAAAAAAAAAATACGTAATATTGTAGAT
Organism: Acyrthosiphon pisum; assembly: GCF_005508785.2. Lineage (NCBI taxonomy): Eukaryota > Metazoa > Arthropoda > Insecta > Hemiptera > Aphididae > Acyrthosiphon > Acyrthosiphon pisum. Next base: position 122,936,832 of record NC_042494.1, read on the forward strand.
ATACCTATCAATCGCACTATCGCCCGTATGGGCCAATGTTCTGGGAAAGTGTAGAGCTAGTTGTTATTGAGAATTCTCGATGATCGAGTGGTACAATTCCCATATTATATTTTGTGTAAACAACTAAATATTAATAATAATAATATCCTAGTTCTTAGATATGAGTCTAGATAATAATATAGTCATGTCATATAAACACGTATAAACATATTCCGACAATCTGTGGAAATTTACAATATTTGATAATTTGTTTTTAGAAAAAAAATAGAACAAAATTTAATGCATTATAGAATATACTTAATTATAAATTGTTATAAATATTGAAAAAATTTCAAAGGGGAGATCTATCCCCCTCATCACCACCATTTGACCGCCACTGCCACTATTGTAATACGGGCCATATTATTAAGTGTGTAACATACAATTGTCAAAATATAATGCTTATAATATTTTATTATATTATAATAAAACTATTTTAAATTGTACCCAATTGAATATAGAATAATTAAAATTAAAATTACTTAAAAATAATTCTTATTTGGTAAATATTTTATAATTTGGTTTTACAGTGATGATTGATGTTTATTTCTTTTTTATTCTGTAAACACTTTTTCTCCCCCCTAAACTTGCTCAAAAGTATCAAGTGTAGCATCTTTTCTGAAAGGTAATGTTCTTGAGCTGGTACAGTAGAGATTTTTTCGATTTTCGAAACGGTACTCGAAATAAAAGCGGTTAAAGAAGAAAAAACATACGATTTCACGATTTTATAATATTAAAAATTACGGACGACGTTTTCTACCAGAAATATTGCTTCAAATGAAAAATTACAAGAGACCTTCTTTGTAATGTTCTGGATTTTGTTCCTTACGGTTTAAAGTTCGGAAAATGTTAGCCATTTTTGAGCTATTTATAGACATTTTAATTTTGGGAGTTTTTTGTTGATATTCGGTTAAAAACATTCGTAAAAGCTTGAAATTTTGGTTGTTTACTTATATTAGCCTTACCTAAACATGGTAAAATTTTCAAAACATTTGAGCAACTTTTGAGCTTTTTATTTTATTTTTTTATTTTTTTCATTTTTATGATATTTCCTAATTATAAATTATAATTATATAAATCACCTATTTATATAAATCGTTTGTTTATCACCATAGAAACGAAAAAAAAAAATAAAAAAGGTTCCCTCGTCTGCTTAGAATCGTTTTTTATCGAATTCAATCATTGCATTCAAATCGAATACAGTAAAGTTACACTATATTGTCCGAGGACCAAAGGGACGATGGACAAACATTCTCCGACGAAAGTACAGCAGTATACAGTGACTCACTGTAACCTACTGTACAGCAGAGTGACATACACTTGCCACTTTTTTATTTTGAAGTAATAGTATCAAAAACGACAAAAATGTATAACATCTTTAATATTTTACATTTAAAACAAATGTATTCACAATATAAAAACCGGCCTTCGGGCAAATGGTGGCGCTACCTGGACGAGATATTTGTACTACCAAACTGTCAAGAAAATTTGCGACCGGAATATTATGTACGAGTGTCATTTCTCTACGACTCTACATCATAATGTAAACATTGCCTACTTTATAAATGGCGGCCAATTTCAACATATTATTCCTTTATGTTTCAACATTAGTCACAATGTAGCATCAACTGTTCTATGGTATTATAAAGGCTGGCCTAGTTGTTGTATACTTGTATACAATGCCGTGACTAGAGATAAAAGGGCCCAGGTGCGAGCACAATTTAAGATATACATCTTATACCGTGCTTACAACTCTCTGGTAACAAAAAAACCCAGAAAATAATAAAGGCACATGGTTATTTTCGAACCTACTCTTCTCGCCGCCACCCGACTCGCCACCACCGTTTCGCCGACGGACATCTCGCCGCCACCGTCACGCCGCCACCGTTGCACCGTCCACCTATCTTTCAACCATGTTTGAGACCATTACCTATTAATAATTATTATATTTTATACCTAAATAACTACCTACTGCAAATAAGATTAATTTATACACCGTATGTCTACTAATATTATTAATTGTACCTATATCCAAAATAATATGTAACCAATGGCAACCATTTATGTACAAAATGTAAATATTAATAGTTATAACTTATTAGTTTATAATTTGAAAAAATGGCAGCTATTTATAAACAAAAAAGAAGTTAAAAATTATCATTGTGAATCTTGAAAGCCTTGTGTGAGTTGTGTGACTGTGTGAACACATTTTCAGAACACGAATTTTGGAAAATCCTTAGTGTTCATTATGAAATAGTAATCGGTCAAATCTCTAAAGGTCAAAATGATTTGAAAATGTAGAAACACATTATAATATGCATCATAACTTTTAAAAATATTTTCACTTGTTTTGAGCTGTTTACAGACATTTTCAGTTTCCATTTTTTGGCTCCATCCATAGTATATCTATCAAATTATTGTCATGGTTGTTCGAATGCATTGTAGAATTTTGGTAATTCTACTATAAATACCAAGGGAGACGGGTAGTTCTATCCTGCGCAAAACAGTTTTTTGCTATGTTGTACGTTTGTAAGACGGTGATAAGGCATGAGGGTATAGCGTCCTTTCAGATATAAGGTCGCGACACCATCTTCGTTAAAGCCAATTGATATATTTTATAGAAAAAATACTAAAAAAATTGGAATCTAAAAATGTCTGTAAATTGCTTAAAACAAGTAAAAAATATCGCATTTAAAATTTAAATTTTATCAACATAGAAACAGCACAACTTCTCAATTCTTATTATTCTTATTATTATACCAAATATACCTATATCAAATAAATACAGTTTTTAGTTTATGTTCCACTTTTTTAAAAATATATATTAATAGGTATTATTAAAATAAAAACATTAATACATGTATAATATATTTCTGTATATGAATAAGACAGTTTTATTTTCTCTATCAAGTAACTTTTAATTCAAATACAAAATTATTTAACTGATTAAAAACAATAAATACAATTTATTATTAATGGAAGCTTTTGGAATTCACAGTTGCATAATATAATGGAAGACATATTATATTTTCAATACATTTATATATTTATATAATACAAAAATAGTAAATACTATTTGGTAATTTTCACAATAGTTTATAGGTACATTTTATTTTAAGCTCATGAATTTATTTCATAGTTCAGATTCTCGTACATTAACTAATATCAACTATATGTAGTTTTATTATAAGGTATTAACTCAAACATAACTATAGGGTTATGAAGGTTGTCCTTTAAATTATATTCTAAAAGTTAACAATAACTATAATATTTGTATAAGCTATAGTGATACATAAATAAATTTATTCAAAAATAATTATCCAACTTTATTCATTGTACCAAATATTGTTACCTCAGGGTTTTGAATATCACTCAGGCTCTGAATTAGTTTTAATTCTTTATTGCTTATTGGATCCTTTGAACTATTTTCATTTGTATCTATCGTCAAAGAAAACGACAATTCACGTTTTAATTAATTTAAAATACAATTATTGTATACTTGTATTATTCAATTGTTTTTTAATTAAATAATTACATTTTATGGTACGTTTTATTACTGCTTGAATAGTTGCAACGGTTTTTTCGATGGAATGTTTCAAGTCATTATTAGTTAAGTTCATCCATATCAATAACAAAGCAGTAAAAAAATCTCCAGTTCCAATAAAGGATTGGTCAATGATGGGAATATCTAACTCTACATATTCCTCATCTAATAAAATAAAAATATATTTAAATATTAGAAATGTTGCAATAACATGTATAATGCATAATATAGCGTGAACAAAATGCCTATATTTCATTCACCGAGAGAATGTTGTTTCTTCGTGCATACGACTAGTGTCAAGATGTGGGGATTTGGGTGGTTAGAGAGAAGTACAACACATTTTGGTTTGTACACAACCACATTCTCTCGGCGAACAGAGTACCTATAGGTAAACAAATATAAATTATTAATATATAATTTTTGTTCATAATGAAAATTAGAAATTTAATAAAATAAAAATTATAATTAATAATGACGTATTTTGTAAAGTTTGTTAATTGTGTGCATAGTTAAATATTTTAAAAAAGAGTTTTGAAAAATATACAAGATATGTTATGTTATGCTTGACATTGTTACTACACATTCAATTATTTTATACTTAATACTTTAAATTGAAATTTCTTCAAAATATACGTAAAATAACAGTATCAAACTAAACATCATAATACTGAATTATAAATGTTGCTTTAAAAAAAAAATGTCCGTTATAATAATTTATTATTACTATAATATATATATATATATATATATATATTATTACTATAATATATTTATATAATATATATATATTATTATAACTCTTATCCATTTAACATTTTGAATTCCTTAGGTAAATCTAATTAAATGTGTTTTCCCCAAAAAAGTTTATTCGATTGAAATATTTGAAAAAAAAATTATACTTAAGCTCAACTGAGATTGTAAAATATATTTATAATATATATATACTTAGTATACCCATTTGTATATATTTACTTACAAGAAAAATTTCTTCCAATACACTTCATAACAGAATTTGATGATAATATGTTGGAAGATGACACAACAACTGTCTTACAACCCTGAGCATATAATATATTCATGGCCTTATAAATGTCATTAGGGGTTGTTATAGTTATACCAGTTAATAACCTAATAGAAAAGAAAATATACAAGTATTAAGTTAAATTAAAAAAAAAGTATTAGTAATTATAACTACTCACTCTAATTCATATTCATTCGGTGTAAGGATATCAGTCAAATGTATTATTTCATTCTTATAGACATCTAATATTTCTTTTGGAACATACATTTCTTTATTATCACCCATTACAGGATCACAAACTTTAAAATATAAATAAATATTTTATTTTATTATTTAACTATATAGTCGATAAATTGTTATCATATCCGTTTTAACCAAAACGTTAGGACCTAACTTAACCTAACTATATGCATAGTAAATTAACTCTAAAAATTTAATGATCCATATTTATTTTTATTGTCCGGAGTCTTCCTCAATTTATGACAATCTAGTTTCATTTATCCTATTAACAAATCCATAGATCGATCTGATGTTAGAAACTATCATCCCATATCCTGCTTAAGTACCCTACCCATAGGCGCAAATAGGGAGGGGCTTAGGGGGTATTAGCACCCCCAATTTTAAAATTAGCACCCTCTAATAATTTATGTGTTTATGTGTCAAAACTTCTCCTTACAACAACAAAAAAAAACAGTTCATCATCAGACATGAGGGTATTAGAGTATAATGAATGAAACAATGAACTCGACAATAGTCATTTTTTCGAATTCAAATCTATTTAGAACATTTATCATTATTTTCCAATGTCTCTACTAAGCCTGGTCGTTGTGGTCGGTTATATTATTATTTGTCAAGTGTTTAGTTTTCAAGTTCAGCAGCTACTCAGCGCTATGACAATATTATCGCGAGTAGGTATCTACTAATATAAACATTCCCTTCGGACAAAAACCTAATTACGATATACGAATCACTTGTCAGTTGG
>NC_042494.1:122943410-122950710 GCF_005508785.2 Acyrthosiphon pisum
GAATATTCTTACTCGTCATATATCAACATATTGTGTGAAGTGCCACAGGGTGGTAATTATTCCCCCCCCCCCCCCACTTATTTAATTTATTTATCAATGAGGCAATCTATTCTGGAATACGGGTCATTGATTTGGAATTCTAATCAAAATGACCTTAAAGTTCAATACCGATTCTTACATATGTTGCCATTACCACTAACAATGATAGCTACCAAATTTAATATAGAATCTTTAGAATTCAGAAGGCAATATTGTGATTTTCATTAGTTATATAATTTTTTTAATTCCAAAATCGACTGTCCTGAAAATCTGTCTTTGATCCTCTAATGTCTCTAATATCACTTCGCTCCAATTCCAGATTTCACATTCGAAAAAAAATTTTGTCTTTTCGCTTCAGTTAACCGGATGTTAATGTTAGGAAATAAACTAGAAACATTTAATTTTTTTTTTGACTCACTGCCTAAATTAAAAACTTGTCTAAGAACATTAATAATAAATAACTAATAATACTATTTGTACCTATTTTACAATACTTGTAATTAACTTGTATACTGTTTATTTGTATTCATGGAATAAGTCATTTATCTTAATGTATTTTTGTACTCACTATAACTATCTAAAGAAATAAGTTACTTATAATCTTTAACTGTTAATATCATTTGTATTACTCTAATTTAATTTGCATTTTTGTATCTATGATTTTGTTACTTAATTTATTCTACATATTATGTACTCTATGCCTTAAGCGTTTATAATTAAAATTAAATTAAATTAAAATTACAAGAATAAAATTTTACTGTCCGACCGTCACCAATAACAATGCTCGCATGTTGGCCATTGACAATATTTTCCTACATTAGAAAAAATTTAAGAAATAATAATATAATGCATAGATCGGTTTTATGCTAAAATATTATCCATTTCATATGACCATGGACAAAAGACATACCCATCAAATACATTTAATAAGCGCTGAAAAAGTAATTGATAGTGACAAAAAAAAAAAAAATAGGTACCCTATTAGGTACTTTATAAAACTCATCAAAACTCGCACACAACTCAACCCTTCCTTAAAATCAAGCGGAGATATTGACATTGTACTATCCAAAAGCTCACTTCAGATATCCAGGAATGCATACACTTGGCAACTACACCAAGCACAATACACCCCAAAAATTACTTACTTCCGAACCATATAAAATATTTTCTTCAAGAAAAACGTAAAGTCAGATCTTGGTGGCAAAGGCACAAATATCTCATCAAAAAACATACTTACAACCAACTAAATAACAAATTAAGGAAAGCACTCAACATAACTCTATAACTTATCAACAATATATCCAAAACTTAACAACTCATAACTCTTGTCTTTGGAAAACGACAAAAAAAATCCTAAAAACAGTCTCCACTTCCTCTCCTCTCCGTAAAGAAGATAACTCATGGGAGGTTTCTGACACAGCAAAAGCAAACCTATTTGGCCAACATCTATCCCAAACCTTCACTCAACATGACATAACTCTAAATCCCACTCAAAGCCAAGTTGTCACACATTCCTTAGAGTCTGCATTACCCGTCTCACTCCCAGCTAAACACACCAGTCCCGGAGAAATCAAATTCATTATAAAAAAAACTCCATAACAGAAAAGCTCCTGGGTTTGACAGAATCATAATTCGTACTGCTAAAAACCTACCCAAAAAAGTAATCATATTACTTTACTATATCTATAACGCAATACTGCATTTATCCTATTACCCTTTTACTTAGACATTTACAGAGATAATAGTGATTCCAAAACCAAACAAACCTCCTGAAAAAGTAACTTCTCACCACCCTATAAATTTACTCCCAACATTATCTAAAGTATTCGAAAAAATTCTAATAAAGAGGCTGATCGGGGGATGGTTATTGTGGCAAAAATTATCCCCGACACTCAATTTGGATTCAGACCCAATTACTTCACCATTCACCAACTCCATAGAGTAGTTGACACTATTTCAATTTCTCTAGAGAAAAACATTATTGCGCTGCCGTCTTTTTGGATGTTGCTCAAGCGTTCGATAGAGTCTGATTTGATGGCCTACTTTTCAAACTTAAAAAATGTCTGCCTGCGCCTTACTTCCTATTGGTAAAATTGTATTTGAGCAACCGTACTTTCACCCTACGCCAGAACTCGAGCCACTCAAACTACTTCAACATCTTAGCCGGAGTTCCCCACGACATTCTTAAAATTTCCTTTACTGAACTCTGTTCCTACGCGGATCACGTGGCAATTGTGGCTTCCAATGAAAATCCAATCATTGTTTCTAGTATGTTACAAAGACACCTCAACATAATTGACCTCTGGACAAGAAGATGGAAAATTAAAATTAACAAATTCTTAGGGTGAATGTAATGAAGGAGGGCTTGGATTCGTTAATTTTAATTTTCCATCCTCTTGACCACATTCACCCTAAGAAAAGGATGTTGCCCCTTAGTCACATTGAACAACATCCCAATCCCCTCCTAATCAGAAGTTAAATATTGTGGTCTCATCCTCGACAATAAACTAACCTGGATCTTAATACCAGTCTCCACCTCCTTAGACCCTACTGAAACCTTAAATGAATATAAATACCAAACTACTAATTTACAAGTCCTTACTCAGGCCACTATGGACCTATGGCGGTGTTAAACCTTCTAACACCCGTACAATCCAAGCCTTTCAGTCAATATGCCTTCATTTATTTTCATCTGCGCTCTAGTACTTAACTAATAACAATCTCCACAAATATCTTTAAGTCCAAAATCTTAACCCAATCTCCAAATTATATTACACCAGATTTCACAATAAACTTCAACAACACACCAATCCACTAATCTCTAAACTACCAAAAAACACACACTGCCCGATAACCCACGCCGCAGACTTAAAAGACAATGGTGTAGAGATCTGCTTCTTTAGTAGGCGAGCAGAATAAGTGCTGGATGTTGCTACCAGGTAACACCTTTCAAATTTTAAAAATGTTCATTGTTGCCGTCACTTTATAGGGTGTTACCACTGGGTATCCTCCCTAATCTTAGGATTCATGACAACCTATTTTTACTGTCAATTATCAAACCTACTTATTACAGCTATGGTTCATAATTTTTATCAAATGTATCCATTAAATTTAAGTAAAGATAATATTATATTTATAAACAGTCAAACAGAATACACACCATATATCAACCCTGGATTTTTCATTTTCAATATTTTATAAACTTCCACAACTTTCTTTAAGAACTTTGGACATCTAGTATAACCAGTTAATAGATGTGAATAATTATGCAATTCATTTTCAACAAGACCTGTTATTAATTCCGCTAAAAAGTCATAATATGTATTTTATAATTAATATACAAATATTGTAAGTACCTATAATATAATAAATAAACAACTTACATAAATCACTTTCATTTAATATTTGGCCATAATAAGTTTTATATCCAGTATGGTTTGATAATTGAACAGAATTTATAGCATCCACTTCAAAACCCATTATCTATGATAAAGTACGATAATTATTTTTAGTGTTCTAAATATTAATTGTATTTATACAATTACCTGTAATGGAAACACAGCGCATTTATTACCCACATATCCACTAACAACATGGCTCTGTATAGAAAGCACTCTTTTGAAAGACTCCATAGTAGTTCAAATTTGGTCGCCTAAATAAAAAAGTTTAATTTAAGGAACAAACAGTTTATAAAGTTTACTAGTTTACATAGTTTATGTAATCTAAAATATTACAATTAAATGTAATTAGCTGATGTTACACAGCATACACTGGCACCAGGGTTGGGCCGTATCAAAGATACAATTGTATCTTGTATCGAGATACATACTTTTAAAGTATGAAGTATCATGTATCATGATACATTTTATACTAGTATAATATATATTTTTTCCAAAAGATACAAGATACTATTATTATAAACATTTGTACTGAATAATAGTATAATAATACCAAAAAATTTGAATGCGATTTGCAGGACACTCAAAACTCAAATAATAAATGTAACAATAGAATTGTGCTAATTTTTTTTGTGTCTATTATTAATATTGAATTGTATATAATTTTGACGCGGATTGTATTTTTGCAAAAATTTTCGAGGCACAAAATTGAGTCGAAATGAACAATAATGAAAAAATGTATAACTTGTGAGATAATTTTAAAAAAACATTAAATTAAATTACCAGCTATCTATAATATCTACGGTCATAGATAAGACTAGTTAAGACTAGTACCAAGGTGGATATATATCCACCTTGACTAGCACTAAACTAGAGGACTATAGATCATAGAGTAAAGGCGGGTTCACAACTACTCGTGTCGTGTCGTGTGAATCACGGCTATAGATATTATGTAGTATAGTATCTATAGTATCTATAGCCGTGGTATAAGGTCTATGTAGATACCACAGAATAGATGAAATCTATAGATTTCATCGGGAGTATCCAAATTCACCCAAAATATTTTTGTCCCAATGTACAATTTTCCCAATTTTGGAATAAAAGTTAATTGGGAGAATTGTTTATTATATACATAAAAAATTGGGATAATTGTTATTTAGAAACCAAAATATTCGATATATAATCTTATATAATCTTATATCACAGAATAGTTATTCTGTGCTTATATTATCCGAATGATAAGCACTTGTCCGAAAAATGATAAGGACCGATAAGAGTGGTTGTACGTACAGTGGTTAACCTGTGGTTACCCTGTGACCAACTTGACGTGGTGTTGCACAGCAAGTCGGGGGATATTTTCGATTTGCGGAGCGGAGCGACGGCGCCGAGGAGCGTAGCGACGAGTGCCGCTAGCATGGCATCACTGTATGATGTTTTTTTAAAATTTGTGTCACTGTAATATGCTGGTATATGCTGGTATCATGGTATCGTGGTATAAGCTATATGTTATCATTATCAGCTATCACAGAATATGTTATCAGTTATCACTTTCTTTGGAACAATGTGTATTGGGATAATAATTTTCAGAATAAACTAATTGGGAGAATTATTTATTTGACATTTTCTAATTTGGACTAATAGTTTTTGGAAGAAAATGTATTTTTCGGAATGAATATGATTGGAGAGAAAAATTATTGGGGAGAAAAAAAATTGGGAGAATTGGTAGCCTTAATAGTGCCTTTATAGTGCCTTAACTAAACCACAGATTATATGAAAATATATATAATTTGTGACTACATAAACCATAGAACAAGAAAATGACTAAACCAAGGTGTATTGATAAGGTGTCGTCACTTGTTTAAAAAATTGATTGAACATTTTACTACTGATAGTCGTCATCTCCGGGAGCGCTATAATAGTATATGTCCTAAAGAGGCCGACAAACGAACACTTTAGTACGCCAAAGCCTTAGAAAATTTAAAATATATTATGTTATAAGGAATAAAATTCAAAATTTTTCATTGCATAATGACTTCTATATTCTAAATTATTTATATACATGTATTTAAATGCTTTCTTTTTATCAAAAACTATTAATATTATTAAATAAAATTAACTAAATTGTAATTTTTAAATTTTCTATTACAATAAAATATATGAAAAATGTAAAAGTCAATTCACTAAATTATCATACATAAAAGATTTCTTAGATTTTAATATTTTAGCTTTTACTGAAACTTGGTTACATAATAATGTTAGTTCACTTAAACTTGGTATAGTAAATTACGAAATTTATAGATGTGATAGATCATTATCTAGCTCGTTGACCAGAGGAGGAGGGGTCTTAATAGCAGTTAATAAAAAATGTATCTCCTCACCAATTGATATTGATGTAAGATCGTTAGAATTATGCTTTCTCTATAAAAATTAATAACACTAAAAATTTAATTGTGGGTTGTATCTATTTTCCACCAAATTCTCCATCTTTGTATAATGAATATTTTTCTATTTTAGATAACCTAATTTCTTCTCGCCCAAATGATGATCTTCTACTTTTTGGTGATTTTAATTTTCCAAATTTAAATAAAGCATCATTAAATGCTAACTTAAACCTATCCTCTCCCGAAGCTATTTTTTTGGAAAACCTAGCATTTCTTAATCTTTTTCAAATAAATACAATTTTCAATAGTTATGGTTCAATACTGAATCTTATATTATCCAATTCTAATTCTCATTCTATATCTTTAAAAAAGGATGCTATAGTTCCTATAGATAATTATCACCCACCTATTAATGTCAGTTACTCTCAGTTCTACACACCCTCTCCGCTATCTTTTTTCCGAAGAAACCTATGACTGGTATAAGGGTGATTATAATAATATTTTATCTTTCCTTGGTTCAATAAATTGTACGGAATTTTTCAATATTAGTAATGATATTACAACCATCACTGAAGAATTTTATTCGCTCCTATTCTATGTTATTAGATAACACTTTTATTCCTAAAAAAAGATACTGCAAATCTAAATTTCCCTGTTGGTTTTCTAAAGACTTAATAAATCTAATCAAATTAAAAAAATACCAACATTCAATATTTAAGTTATCTAACTCACATAATGATTACCAACAATTCTCTTCCACACGTGCTCAATGCAAATCCTTAAGTAGATTTGATTACTCCCAATACTTAATTAAAATTCAAAAATCTTTTAAATCCCAGCCTAAGAAATGTTGGTCTTATTTAATAATATTAAAAAATCATCTGGTTTACCAAACACAATGTCATTTAACCATAAGACAGCTGATAATGGTCAAGAAATTGTTGACTTATTTAGTCAATACTTCTCTTCAGTAAAGATACAGATACAGCTCCTACAAATATTAATTTCCAGTCTAATATAGTTTAATCTATTGATTCGTTAAATTCACTTCATATTGAACTCCTAGAAGTTTTCAATGAATTAGATATTCTATCTTACAAAAATGCAATGGTCCTGATGGTCTCTCTCAGTCTCACCTATATTTTTATTTAACTGCAGATTTATACTTTCACCACCTATCATATATCTCTTTAATTTTTGTTTAAATAGTGGCTCATTTCCATCATCTTGAAAATCCACCTATATTAAGCAGGGAGTCAAAACGGGTTTGAACCTGGGTCGTAAAACCCGGGTGACCCGCAAACAATTTTATTCGGGTTTTAATACGAAACCCGAAACCCGGAAAAAATTTTACCCGTATTGCAAGGTGCAACAACGAAACATGAAATCCTCAAAATTAACTTAACTGTATACACTTATAATACTAATATATATTAAATTATATTATCTTTACCCAGAGGCCAGATTGCCAGACTCAGTCAT
>NC_042494.1:122951202-122954615 GCF_005508785.2 Acyrthosiphon pisum
CTTAAACGCATAGAAAAAAAATGATTTTGCGTAAACGCGTTTTGTCTATGTTGCGCGTGGGCCAGAGAGAGAAAACGAATAGTGCGCTGACATCCTCTCAATCCAATTCTTAAAAAAGGTAACAAATCATTTATCTCAAACTACGGTCCCATATCAATAATTTCTATTCTCCCAAAAATATTTTCTAAAATAATAAATGATAAGCTTACGCCCATATTTAAAAATATTTTAGCACCACAACAACATGGATTTCGCAATAAAAAATCATGTCTTACTTATTTAATAACTATTAAACATTATATAATGCAATCTTTTTCTAATAATCAACAAACAGAATATGTTCTTTATACTTATTTTGAAAAAGCCTTTGATAGAGTAAACCACGCTTTATTAATCAATAAACTACAGGAAGTCGGCTTTGCCAATCCCCTATTATCATGTTTTAACTCTTTCTTAAGTCAAAGAATCCAATTTGTCAAATATAAAAATTTTATATCAACATCTATAAACGTAATTTCTGGAGTACCTCAAGGCGATCACCTTACCCTCTCCTATTTAATTTATTTATAAATGATGCTGTATCCTCCATTACACACTCCAACATTTTATTATTTGCAGACGATGCAAAAATTTACAAATCTATTACTTCCCCCGATGATATTAATCTCCTTTAAAGTGATTTAGCTTCATTTAACGAATGGTGCATTTCAAATAGCCTTTCATTAAATATTGACAAATGTCAAATTGTTACTTACTCCAAAAAGCACTATCCCTAGCATTTTAATTCAGGCGCGGATCTAGAACATATTTACGGGGGGGGGGGGGGGGGCATCTTAAATAAAATTTCAGCCTAAGTCTGATAAAAACATTGTACATACCATGTAAGTTAATAGACAAATATTATTATTTAAATCCCAGTTTATCAGTACAATAAAATATATAAAATTATTAGATAATTAATAATAATAATAATTAATAATAAAATATAACAAATATTAAAAATATTAAAAAATGGTCACAGAACAAAATCCATTCGTCTTTTAAATAATTAGATAAGTAATATAAATTGTTTAATTAATAATGATATGTAATATATAGTAAATAATAAAATATAACAAAATATTAAAAATATTAAAAAATGGTCACAGAACAAAATCCATTCGTCTTTTAGATTTGGCAAATTCGTCAATTACTTCTTCACAGTCAATACTAATATTTCTATAACAATTAAGTAATGCAAGTCCATTTAAGCGTTCTTCGGATATTCTTGATCGCATCCAAGTTTTTAGTCGGCGAAGAGAAGAAAAATTTCGTTCCGCAGTTGCTGAAGTGGCTGGTAATGTCAGGAGTATAAGAAAACAATTATAAATAATTGGAAAGGTTTCGGAATCACATCTTTCAAAAGCTTCTAATGATGGTTTTGGAATTTCTTTTTCATTTGTCCAATATGTATGCCATAATTGAAGCTCTCCTTCGAAATATTTTTTTACGAGGTCTTCCGATAAGTTCAAATTAATAGATATTAATTCACAAAATTGTGCCATCATATTGTTAATTTTATTTTGGATTTCTTTTTGGTTATTAAAAACGTCTTTATTATGAATAAACGTTGGCAAAATTATATCTAAATCAAACACTGACACTGATTTTTTATCGAATCTGTACTCAAGGTCGGTAATTAAGTCATCTAAAAATGGAATAAACAAAACGATACGAAAACAATCTTCTGGATTTTTAGTTGGTGGATTAGCTCTTTTAGTCATTTGTTTTGTTCAGGGAGTCAAAACGGGTTTGAACCCGGGTCGTAAAACCCGGGTTACCCGCAAAAAATTTTACTCGGGTATTAACACAAAACCCGAAACGGCCGGACACGGCCGAAACGCTATCGGCAAAACAATACATTTTATTGGCTGCCGAAAATAGATATAATAGAAAATCCACCAGTCTACGGGGGGGCCATGGCCCCTTGCCCCCCCCCCCCTTGGATCCGCGCCTGTTTTAATTACCATATATGTGGCATTAACTTACATCGTTCGTCATTATTTAAAGATTTAGGGATTTTATTTGATTCCAAGCTATTATTCAATGATCATGTATCAGCGATTAAAAATAAAGCTTTAGCTGTATTTGGTATGATAAAAAGAAACTGTTCCGATTTTCGTGATCCACTTACTCTCAAATGTCCATATACCTCACTAGTCATTAGAATACGCTCCATTAATTTGGGACCACAACAATGTAGGACATAATGATCAACTTGAAAAAGTTCAAAATAAAGCTCTCAGGTTTATATGTCATAAATGTAATATTCAAAGAATTCCTCGCTCTGGTTACGATAATATTTTTAAATTGTTAAACTTAGAACCTTTAAACGTACGTAGACACTTATCATACAACACCTTTCTTACCAAATTGCTAAATAACAAGATTGATGATTCATTTTTATTAAGTCAATTAAATTTCAAAGTCAAAAACCACTACACTCGCAAAAATCATTTATTTTATATTCCTCACTCACGTGAGTGAGTCCTATAGTATACTTGAATACTCGAATAGACGACAACTGATAACCATCGACTGCAAAAGTGCAACAAATTTCAAGAATAATAAAATAATATTTTATAATACCAAGAATAAGTCAATATATTATATACCGGAAATTCGTTACTTGTAATCGGTGACTATTTCCCCTTAAAACTAGGACCGGTGATAAAAAAGAAATTCGTTTTACCAAACCGATCACTTTGGTTACAAACCGGTCACACTTTTTTGTGACCATCTCCAATGGACGGTTACAATTGATAATCCCCTCTCCCAATATTACCTCCCCTAATTAATGCACAAGTTATCAATATTAATTTAACAAACAATGATAACATAATAAAAGATAATTATTTTGTTGTAGAAGGGGGATAGCTATTATCAAATGAATATATGGTGGAAATATTTTACCACCGGTTAATTTTTTGTAGTAACCGTTCACTATTAATTTGTCACCGATTTAGGGCCGTTCTTACGACGTCCGGTTAAAGTTAACCGACACTTAACCGGCCGAATTCTGCCGGTAAAAAAATCTGTTATCAGTCGGTTAGCGTTAACCGACACTTTACCGTACATTGTAAGAACGGCCCTTAATCTAACGAATTTGTGGACAATATATTATATTATACATACGGGCTACGGGTAACAGTTTTCATACTTACATGTTATACAAACGCGCAATACACTGATAGTAGATAAACACGTCTATTTTTAGAATTCGGTGTAATCGAAGTGTCGACGTCGTATAGTTTTATCTTTCATAGAAATATAATATATACAAATATATTTTGAAAATAATAAAAATTAAATTAAAATACTGACGATGCCAAATTTGCCGACTAAATATTAAAAAAATCTTGAGTGGGGGGTTA
>NC_042494.1:122954753-122989507 GCF_005508785.2 Acyrthosiphon pisum
CCCCACACCACCCCTAAGGACGGCCCTGCATATTATTGTAATAGGTATACAAGACTAATTCATTTTTTTTATTAATACAGTTTATAATATTTTAAATGATAGTGTGATATTATCATCATAGATATTATAATATAAATTTATATTATGTCTAGTGGCGGATTTAAAGGGGTGGGGAGGCAGAGGCCCTCCCTCATTGACCCAACATTTAGGTTAATAAATTGTGTCGTAAAATTTGAAAAATACAAGGCACCCCTCAAAAAAAGTTCTAGATCCACCACTGATTAATGTGGATGAACACTAGAGTCTGGAATATTCCAGTCTTCATGATTATGATCAATGTCTATGGATATCATCATCATTATAAATTATTATTTTGTGCTAAATACACTCAAGTAAACCACATATAAGCACCTATATATGGGAATATCGCAGATGGCTATACCTATCACAATAACTATTCATTGAATATACTTTTTTTAAATAACAAAATAGAAAATATCTATAATTTACAAGTTAATATAAACCGTCGTCCATCATAAATCATAATATTACTATACTAGAAAATAGAAATTTTGAACTGTATTATATGTTATAAAATATTATAGGTATGTAGAAGCTTATCTGTTAATGTTTACTTTTAAAGTTTTACTTACGTGGTAAAATCTAGAGATGATGAAAAATTCCAACGTTCTACGCACAGCACACAGAATACAAAAAAATATTTTCTTGCGATTATTGAGCTGCTTTATTTCAATGTCAATATTGTTCTAGTGTTTAAACGGTATTTATAATCCAAGACTTAACGGATACCTAATAAATAAATAATAATAGTTTATCCCAGTGATCACATTATAGTACAGCAAAAAATTGTCTTATTCTACAGCCGTACCGTAAAACAAGAGAAACACCTAGATGGTTATAGAATATAGATGTATTATAGTGAATTAATTACACGAACCGCAATGAGAAAACTCAGTAGACGAAGTACCTGCCAACAATATAGTTACTGTCGTTACTCAATAGTGAATACTGAAACTGAACACTAACAAGTAATAACTAACAAGAAAAAAGAAAACACCCGGTAGGCACCAGCGGTAGTTGTGGGAAATGGACATGCGTATATGCGTATTTAATATTATCGACTTTGTTAGTTTGTTAACGTCACGAGTTCACGACTCACAACTTATCTACATAATATTATGTAAAAATGTATATAATTATATATTATAAATTATAATAGTTAGGTACCTAATTATTCAAAATTCAAATTGAACCATAATAATTATTAATTATAGGCACAAAAGTTGTAGGAGCTGCATATTTTTCTATCCAAGACTGTGATAAAACTTAAGAACAGTACTCGGTGGCCGATTCATGCGCATGGACATTGTGCGCCAATTGCCCAATTACAATTACAACACAATTTTTTACACAGCAGTGAGCAGACCTATAGATTACAGTGACCGCCGCGCCGCCCGGTTGCTGGTTGGGTGGGGCTGATTAACGGGTGTCGGGTGTTGCTAACTTGCTTGACGGGCGACTGTTCGAGTGCTCGACGAAACTCCTTGTCTATGCTAGTTTGGTAATTAACTCGAATAAACTAATAACTACAGACAATATAATATTTATTATTTATTTATTTAACAATGATAACGAGCGTAAACCAAGATAATATGTAGATTGGAAAGGCCTGAGCATGCCTAAGGGCTAAGACATAGACATCGTATAAATAAATACTCAATAGGTACTTAACTACTACAATAATTTCACAAGATTAAAAACTTAAGCTAGAGAACGAAATATTACATAATATTACATTATATCATTGATTATTGAGCATAATATAATATTGTAGTACCTACTATACTCCGGCCCACGAGAGTCCATATGTCAGAATGCGTCCGTCACTGCGCATGGGCACGTAGCCGAATAGAGGGAATGGCATCATGGTGGGAGAAAACAGACGTTACGTATTACTATATGAAATACAATACTTATTCAATTACAGTTTATCAGAATATAAGACAAAAAAGTAACATATAAAGACGTAACATTTGAGTACATTTCATTAACACAGTAGTGACACACTAGCGTAGGTATCTAGTATTTTTTCAAGGGGGGGATATAACATTTTTAATAGACATTCAGTATACACATATAATAATTAAAATTCGTATTATTATATACATAACATATTGAGTACAAATTGTGGCCCCAGGGGGGGATATAACCCCATACCCCCTCTTAGACACGTCACTGTTGTGACACTGACACAAAAGGAAAATTGTATCATTGCTATCCACAAGCCATAAAAAAATGAGCCGATGGCCGAGTCTTTGACATGCTTGGCGTACCACGTACAACATACTTTACTTATATACTTTCTCGACGACTCGACTTACTTTTCCGGAAATGACGTTTCGAGTTTCCATTTTATTGTTGAGCACTGTTAAAGTTGAGATATCACAGTGCAGTATTAGTAGATTGTGCTCTTTTTTTCAACATATTTAAGTAGGTTGTAGGTATTTCATGAATAAATAAAATAAAATTATATAAAACTATGCAAATTAATATTAATTAAAAAAATGCCAAACAGCATAATACTAATTAACTTTAGACTAAATACTGTTATTAAAATAATTAAAATTATACAATTTTAATAATTCCAAGTAAACATATTTCTGGCTAGAACATTTTGGCGCCCGGGGCAGTTGTACCCAGGGCCCCCCCCCCTAAATGCAGCTCTGATTTTGACTGGTTTGGGAATTTATATTGTTGGGTACTTACAAGTGGTTTTACAAATATCTAGGTAAAAAATGCTTGTTGATCTTGTATGGATTAAAAAAAAATAATTACTAATTAATGTTACAATTAATAAAAAAAAATCTTGATTTGATGATTAAGTTATTTGTTATATCATCAAACTATAACACAACATTTCAATTATAATCAAACATATTAACAAATTATAATATTTTTTCCACGATTCTAATCAGTGGCACAGCCAGAAGGTTTATTGAACTAGGAAATAATAAGAAAAATTATTTTAGAATTATAAAATATAAAATTTTACCACAAATGAATATATAGGTACAATAACCTGTGTGGCTGTATATTACCTGTTGAAATGAAAATGGGGGAAAATGATAAACTGTTGTTTCCACAATTTAATATGTACTAAAAATAAATCTAAGTGTTAACATAATTAAACCTTTCACTGCTACACTATTTATCCACCGCAACCGGTGTATGCTACATATAATTAAATATTTGTTTTTTAAATTTTTTCTAAGATTCTAACTTCGAGATCTAATTATTTAAGTTTAAAACAACGCGAACCATAGTTTCCAAAACTTGGACGGTTACCTACTGGAAAATGAGAATATTATAAAATACATGGACGTAGTAGTACGTCTGGAGCAGTAAATGGTATACATGTTATGGACGTAATAGTATGTCTGGAGCGGTGAAAGGGTTAATAAGATGAATGAATGATCACCGCAACATGGATTACTATTGAAATATCAAGTAAATAAGGCAATTAAAAAAGATTATATTTAAGAAACTTATGAAGTTTGGCATTTTGAAAAGAAAAATAATAAATTATTAAAATGATAAGGTCAAATGTTTTTATAGAAATAATTAGAGAATTTCCCCAAAAAAAACACTGAAGTGCCAATATAATAAAAGTCAATGGTTGCAAATATATTCTTTGGAGGATTTCTAGGGACTGGAAAACTTATTTTAATGTTATAGTCACACTCAAAATAAAATTTATTTATTTATTATGATCTGACAAAATCATTCTTAGCTTACATCTTATTAACTCAATGTACCATCTAGTCCAATAAAAAAAAAAATTGAATCACAGCCCACATGATACTAACACTCAAAAATTGTATTTTGCGAAATTATTATTGATACCTATATGCTTTTCAGGTATGATCTAACTTATCACCAATAGTTTATAAACCATATAGTTCAATGAAACATACATTTTAAATAAATATAAACTATTATTAGTCACATTTTTCATAACAATCACTAACATATAGTTAAACATTGTTATAATTTTATAAATAAAATAAGTGATTTATAATATTTTGAAAATATTTACAAAAAAAATACAACATCAAAATTCAAGACCATTTCGACATTAGGGTTTGCTTTAAATGTTAGGATTCTGTGCAAATGAAACACATGCTTATGTGCAAAAAAAAAAAATAAAAAAATATCGTCCAGAATACACTTGTGACAATTTTTAATATTATAATTTTATGCTAATTAAATGGTGATTCACAAACTCGAATCAGCCAATATCATAAAAAATGACCGGAAATTGAGATTATTTAATTTAAAAATAATAATATGTATGCGATATATAATATTATATGGTTGGTAAAATTATAAATCTGTCTTAAAAATGTTCAAGTTTTCAAATTTCTCTATAATATGCTTGGATTGCATTAACTTTTAATTTAAAAAAGTTAACCAATAATTAATTAAACACAACATTGTATGAATAATTGATTAAAAATAATGGTTCTTTAAGCTACTTTCTTATTTTTAAAGAGAACATTAAAAACATTTAAATAATTATATGTTAGAGATACTGACTGATTCATGCAATCACCGTGTTTCTTCATAATAAAATATAATAATTATACGGTTATACATACAATTTATATAGATAATATTTTAATATTTAGTATTTTATTAATCATTATCTTTTGTCATCACTAATGGACAAAGTTATTTTATATAAATTAGATATTATACAATATTTATTATATATAATATATATTTTTAATTTAAAAATAATATGGTTGTCCTTAGATAACTATTATGAGTAATTTTGTATACGAGATAAATTATTTTACTATAGATATCAAATGATATCTTTCACATTTATTATTTTTAAGTATATAATGAATGCAATACTATTTCATATAAATAAAAAATACAATTTTTTTGATAGTAAATGTTTTATAAAATATTCGTTCAAATATTGTAGAGCAATAAATAAATAATTTATAAATAACATAATTTTAAAAAATATTATAGCATAGTTACTCTTATTAAATGATAATTAGTTCTTCTAATCACTGGAAAAATATACATTAACCATAACATTCTATTATTATTATCTTATCGTTTTATACTATAACAGATCTATGAAAAAATGTGGCTCTGAAGCCTTTCAAGTATTTTTTTATTAATTTTAATTTAATTTACACAAATTTAAGTCTTAGAATTATTATTCTGAAGATATTGTTATGTTTATATATCAATTGTTAATTTGATATCCACATATCTGAATTCTTTAGCTGTACAACTATTATGAAAATTAAAAATCAGGTATCAAACCAATTTATCCATAGTATTGTAGTAAAAAATAAACTCACTTTATTCAATATTTAATATAGTATCAATTTGAGTAATTTTCTATAGATTGCTATTGTCTAAGATGTACTAATATGAACAATTTTAAGAATGGTTACAATAAGAGATCTGTAATATTTGAAAATAAAATTTGAATTAATAATAAATGGATCATAAAAAAAATGTGTAAATATTTAATTTATTTAAACACTATGGTACTGGTAATTTTTTCTACATTTAAATTAGTAATGACAATATATTTTAATAAGAATAATCAATAACAATAATGTTAATACATAATATATATATATATATATATATACTTATACATATATACATTTTATAACACAAACGAGGCTACACCTTAATTATAATCTATGCCTACACATATATCATATTTGTTAACTAAATAAAATGGTTATTATATATATACAAAGTACATAAAATTAAATCAAATAATCAATCAATACTTAGGACTTTATATAATTTAGGTCACAAGTAACCATCATTAAATGATTGTTAAAGAGAATTTTTTTTATACACGCACATACATACATACACACACATTTATATATATATATATATATATATATGTATAACATTATTTGTTATTATATAGAAAGTCCAGATTTTTAAAATAAAATTATTCAAGCACAGAGTTTTTAGATTATGAACATTGTTTAGGTGTTTATAATCAATATTCAATTAAATATGATTTATTTCTTTTTCACAGCAGTTGTATTACTAGCCGGTCTTCCAGAGTTTAATCCTGAATATTGATACTTCGCTTTCTTTTCAGATGGTTTCAAAATCTTAAAGGATATAATGATAATCAATTAGTTATATTAAAAACAATACAATAAAAGCATACCAAGTTTTGAATCTTTCAATATAAAAAAGTATAACTATAGTCGTAATATTTAAAAACTATGGTGGAAGAGGAAGCTACACAGGTATATGTTGTCTCCGTCCTACAAGTGTGTAACATAAAAAAATGTATGTTCAGAGATTCTAATTTGTGAGAACTCTACATTTATCTTTTGGCTTTGTTAAATGCAATATAAAGTGAATTTACTTACATTTAAACTTAGGAAACAACACATTCAGTGGGTATTTTTACCATATTTAAACTTTGTTGTATTAAAATTTAAAAGTGCTCATTAAGTCATAATTCACTTCAAAATTATAATACCTAAAAAAACCACCCTAACAAAACACCGAAAATGTGTTTACCTTTAAGTTTAAAAATAGATAGTCACTATTATATTAAAACTAATTTAGCTAAATGTAAATTTCCTATGTTAAGCACTTCTAAGTTAGTGACAACATATGAGAGTGAAAATCCTCATACAAATTATTTAATAGCATTAGTAGTTGCTAGGTTTGTGCACCCACTATACCCATTAATAAAATTATCAATATATATTGCATAAGTATTATAGGGTAACATAATAGTATTACAAGGCTGAATATACAATGACAATATTCCAATTATTTTAACATGAATTTGAAGTTGAATATTATCATTTTCAAGACTTATTTTCAGAAAAAAAAAATCCTAGAAACAGCGGGTATGAAAAATAAATTGGCTTAAGAGGATTCTACACCTGCATATGTTGGATCCGTCTTACAAAATGTAAAACATAGCAATAACTGTTTTGAGCGGGAAGAACCAAGAAGGCTACAGTCATAAACTCATAACTAAGGAGCAACATTTTCACCAGAAAAAAGAAGAATTTTGGCTGTGAAATATGCTTTTTATAATTGATATCTGAATTACAAAAAAAAAATTAATCAAGTTTAAAAAACACAAAAATAACGCATTTTGAAAAAATAAAAACTTATTCCAATATTAAACTTTAAGCGATATCAAAAACATTTAAACAATATTTCACAGACAATGTTCTGAACTATAA
This sequence comes from Acyrthosiphon pisum, assembly GCF_005508785.2. Lineage (NCBI taxonomy): Eukaryota > Metazoa > Arthropoda > Insecta > Hemiptera > Aphididae > Acyrthosiphon > Acyrthosiphon pisum. Next base: position 122,962,052 of record NC_042494.1, read on the forward strand.
TTTATTGTATATAAATGTAGTCTTATACTCTTATTTATCACTCAGCCTGAGTGGTTCTATCCCGCGCAACACAGTTTTAACATATACATTTTTAAGACGGACATGTTTTGACATGTCATTTGACAACACGTGCGCACTGATATTTATATAAGTATATAAGGAAGGGTGAAATACTAATCATATTAATCTTTTATTTTATTAGAAAAACTACATTCTACACAAAAATGTATATCTAGAGCTGGAATCTATATGCAATTAAAAATAGTAAAATATGCCAAAAATAATATATTTTATTTAATCACTTCTATAATTTAATTGTTTTTATATAAACATTCTTTAAAATTATTTTTATAATTGTTACACTAAATATCACGGACAAAATATAAAACCTTGTACCTACACAGCAAACATTAGAAAATGCACTTACGAAAACCAGTTTACAAGTCTATAAATAGCAAATTTAAATTAAATAAAAAATATTTACAGATCTTCATTAGATAAATATGATTTATATCTCTTAAAATAAATATTCAAAACTCTAAATATGTACCTAATTATATACATTTTGATTAAAATATGCAAAATAAAAATTGTCTTATTCAATTCAGTGCAAGCTAAATCATGGATATAACTAACAATCTGCAATGTAATTGAATTCAAAGAAAAAATATGCTAATGCATAGAAATCTTAGCTCTAATAAACTATATTATTTAAATAACAGAACTTTGTTTTATTTTAATTGTAATTATTATTAGTGTGTTAATTGAGAATGTTAAATATAATATTTAAAAAATAAAATAAAGTTATATTTTACTTTTTATAATAATTTAAAAGTTGACTATTTTGGTATGGATAACAAATAAATATTAATATAATTAAATTATACAGGTTAAAACTTACTTGAAATGAACACATTAGTGTTGCATCAACAGACATCATTCCACCTGCGTTATCAAATTCCCCACAATAGTTTGGGGCGGAAAACAATGTAACCAATTGCCTCTTAGCAAAAAATTCATAACCATCTTCTACAACCTAAAAATGTTAAGGTAAATTTAGATAAATTTGAATGGTCCTCATTAAAAATGAATAATTTTAATTACCTGATGTGCTCTACATATGAGATCCAAGTCATGCCTATTTAAAAATTTTGCTACGACATCTGTACCAAAAGTGAAAGAAACACCTCTATCGTTTTCCCCCCAACCAGTTACATCTTTGTCCGGATCAGACCACAATAAATCACATAATAAACCTAAAACAATATAATAATAAAAAAATAGAGTAAATTAATGTAAATTTAAATAATCTACTTCATTTACGGGTATATTTTTTTTCTTAGAATTGCAATATTGTTTAAGTCTTAAATCTAGTATTACTCTTATTAGTTATTCAATTCTAGATGATGCTCGTCTAATATGATAAGTGATAACTATGTGGAAATCATAGACCTTATACTTGTAGACGGAGCATGGTGGTAGTTACTGCTGATAAGTGTTGTTCCACACTACTGCGTATTTCCGTAGATCACGCCAGTTTGTGCATAGTTAAAAATAATAACTGCATATATACGTCATATCGTATTATATCATGATTCATGAATAGTTTCAAACAAATTTAACAAATTATGAATTATCTTGTATCAAGTATTACTAGTAACTTTTCTGGTTTTTGATTTCAACATTTTTGTTATATTGACTTATTAGGATAACACATCACTCTAACGCAGTTTTCAGTCTCTGCATCACCCAACCACGCCAGCCTGGCATGCTCCGTCTATGAATATAAGGTCTATGGCGGAAATACACTTAGTTAAATATAATAAATACAAAATACACATACAATTATTAATTATTACCTACAAAATATAGTACTTATTCACATTTTCAAATTTATTATTTATAGAAAAACTAACTATAAAATAGTATTTTTCATACTCCACATTTTATACTGATATTATATTATCTGTTAAATTGAAAATTTACAATTCCAATACTGGAGCTCAATCACAAACTATTAAAATATTATGACTGCATACAATTGTTAAATATGGTTTACAATCATGATCTGTTAGTGATTTATTTACAAACATTTTGGAAAGGTACATAAAAAAAGAATGTTGTGAATATTGATTGATCTTTAAATCATATAAAACCTTGAATCATCATTTGTGACACAAAAATTGTCTACTGCTTAACATTACAAACTGACATAGAAATTAAGTGCTCCTCCAGACAATTTACTAAGTATGCTTTATTCTATGAGAGAACGCTGTTACTGCGCATACATACTAAACTCTGGCAGTTGAATGGACTACCATTTCTCCATCAACACAACCCAATGTTAAGACATTCTCCACACCAGCAAACTCTGATACAGAACAAGAATCTAACAGAGAATCGGTAGACAAGGTTGTTCTTTCGTGGAACAAGTATGGTAATATTATTTGTGATATAATATATAAGTATCATATTAGACTGAGCGTATTTATTTTAGCATAGGTATCTTATTAAATAAGTACCCTTTACTTAATTACCCCCTACTTTAATCTTATTAAATTAGTACCCTCTCAACTAAATAATAGAATAAATTACCAGTATCTGGGACATCAGTTGGACGCATAATACGTCTAATTTGTTCCATTCCTTGTAAATCAGGACTAAGTCCACCATGACAACAAAATATTTTCTCATCAATAATAGCCGCGATAGGTAAACAATTAAAACAATCGGTAAATGTTTTCCACAATTTTATATTGTAACGTCTTTTACCTATATGTATATACAAAAAAAATTTTTATAATAAAAATACTTAAGTTAGTGAACTACATTATAAATAACTTTACATTCATCATAAAATCCATAGATCCTGTTTATGCTGGCACATTCATGATTTCCTCGTAAGAGAAAAAAGTTTTCTGGATATTTTATTTTGTATGCTAATAAAAGGCATATAGTTTCCAAGGACTGTTTTCCACGATCAACATAATCTCCCAAAAATAAATAGTTTGCTTCTGGAGGAAAGCCTCCATACTCAAATAAACGCAACAAGTCAGTGTACTGTCCATGTATATCTCCTAATAAATAAAATATCAATTAAGTATAAAAATAATTAGGTGCTCGAAAGAATATATATAAAATTACTATTTACCACATATTTTTAAAGGTGCTTCTAAATCTAACAAAATTGGTTGTTGTAAAAATATTTCTCTAGATTTCAAACATAATCCTCGGACTTCTGCTTCAGACATTTGTACTGTTTTACCAGGACGACATCCTCTTACTACAAATTAAGTACTTTTATGTTATAACTTATATTATACAATTATAAGAATCATACAATATATTTCAAATAATACCTATATAAATTGTTGTATCTGAAATTGTCTAATAATTTTTTAAAACAAATTATAAACAAAGAAAACAATAACATGTGATTATAAGTACCTAGCAAATCAAGTTTGATTGGTTAAAATTTAAGAAGTACCTATATTATAACCACTCAGTTAGAATATACCTAAAAAGCAAAAATTAAAGGCCTGTTGCACAAATCTTCAACCAGTTGCGACTCAAGTTGCGACTATGGTACAACTGGTTTACAATCAATTTAAATTGTTGATCTACAAGTATAGTCACAAGTCATCAGTTGGAAACTGATTTCAAATCAATCTTATTTGATCTTATTTTAAGTAAATAATTATGCAGGTCATTAATGTTACACGTGCAAAGGCAGCAAACAGTCGCTTATGCAACAGGTTTGAGATTCTCTTTGAAAAACAACCACAATGTGAGAGGAAAGCTTAATAATATGAGTATTAACCCTATAAAATACTATGATCAACTTATTTTATTTACTATATTTATTAATTTTTTATGATAAGGTAGTCACCTACTAGTTTTCTGGTTAACACATAGGTACTCCTTGTTATAACTATCACATATGGAATTGAAATGCCTAGAATGTATATATAATACATTTTAATTTAAAACTGTACTTACTGAATAAGTAATCACCTTAGTAATCATTTGAGTATCATATGCATAAGTTGAATTTATTTTACATTCCTATGTATATAGGCCCTGATTCATAGAGATGGTAACCCAGAGCATAACTTATTTGAGGGCCTCTTAACTGTGCCCATTTTGACTAAGTTAAATCTAACCTAGAGCCAAAGCTCTTTAAAATACTATGCTTATAAATACATTGTGTATGCATTTATCATGTCAACATATTCTGTGCATAAAACGAGGCATATCATAAATAACATTGTAATAACAGGTATTTTGTAGTGAATAACAAAGTGTATTAAGTTTAACTTAAGGATCATAAATTAATAGTGGAGTATATTTCGGTAGCTTAATTAAAATGCCTGACTGTCTGCAATACCAATGTTATTTAATTCAGGTTGTTCCAGGAGCAGCTACAGACACAACGCTTATGTAGTTAAATTGCCACAAATTAGAAACAATTTTAAAAAAATTACCTACATATAACTTGCAAGAACTCAAAAAAAAATGTCTCAACTATAAGGCCAATTTTCTATGATCCTCGGAATACCTAGTAAATATGGCCTGTTTTTTGAAGGAAACATTTTGGTTTTGATAGTCTTAAAATTATCAAGTTCAAAAACATGAATCAAATCACATAGGCTCATAAATTAAAACTTATATTATAAGTTCATAGGTATAGTTTTGATGTAGGTACCAGTTTGAATAATTATAATTACTCATGTCATTTTGATGTTAAACTGATCGTTATTCTTAAACTTTTACTGAATGGGTCAACAAATTAACTAAAGCAATGCTAACTATAACGCGTTGACACATATAAAGAGTATTATTAACCTACCAGGTTGTATTTTAATACAAGAAAATAAGAATGCCAATTAGTGTTTTCATACGAATTGTTTGCAAAATCTTACCTTCTAATAGTCGTGCGATTATGCTGTCTATACTTAACGGTTCACCGTCTGCCATTGTGGACGGAAAACTTTGATTGGATTTCGAATTTAACACGATTTGTTGACGCGATATCCGATTTTGTTATGCGGTCTGAATGGATAATGGTTCCGTCTATCAATTGAGATTCAGGGGATCGTACGCCGCCTCTACACGTCCCGCTAACATGTAAATTAATCTTAAATAATGTGTCGGTGTGTGGTCGGCAGGTCGGCTGGAAGGGAAAAATGGCGAACACTTTCTCCCCACCATGAACACAAATATTTTTTTTCTTTTTTCGATAAATCTAAAATTAAATTTTGAATTGTTCTACAAATTATAACTTTTAGATATAATTTATATTTTATACTAATTAATAATAAATGCACTATTAATAAAATAATTTCTTTTATATTTTTTCAATTAACTATATTATTAACCCTGGTATTTGAAGTTCTATAGGTTAAATTTTTCCATACAAATGTTTGGAGCGTTGAACGATATAGAAGCGAAACTCGATCAGCTGATTAGGGTTTTGTTTCCCTATGAACCTCTGAAAAACATGGAAACGTTTCCGCGCACTAACATGATGTTAGACCCAAGGTCTGGACAGTGGAGTCCTTAGCCTGCTGGTCTCCCGTATTATGTAAACGTTTCCCCGAACATAGGCGGGATACACTACGCGGGGTCAGCTTGTTTACCATTCCCTATTTCACGTATGCCACGCCCCCTGGAAACCGTGCTCAAGGCCACTTCGGCCTGATTTGGCCAATTCGCGGAGTTTCATACTCCCGTGTTTGAAGGTTATGTTTGTAATCTCTATATACCAAAATCTTTGTACATTTTTTGATAAGTACCACGGATATAGATAACCAGACAGTCTGGTTATAGATACTGATCACGATTTAAGATATACCTTAAAGATATACCTTTAAGGTATATCTTAAATCGTGATACTGATATATATAACTGATATATATAAATCATATATAACAATCATCATAACCATGTACTTGTGGTATAAACCTGATCATGGTTATCATAGTCATTATTTCATCAGCTGTTCATCATGATTTCCTTTATCATTATTATTACGACTTGCGTTTATACTTGGTATCTCAAATCGTGGTTTATACCACGGACCAAGATATCAGACCTAGATATTATTAGTTAATAGCCGTGGTTAATAGTTTTCTTCGACCATATAAACCATGATATAAACTATATAATATAATATATTGTCGAAGGTTTTACTAATAATTAATATTTACACTTATCACTATTTGGATTTTAGATTCATTTTTAATTTTATTATTTAAACTATTTGGTTTAATGGTTTGTGAGATCCGGAGATCTTTCTGATGCTAAAGTGCGAACTACGATTTTGCGAACGTCTTTTATCTTGTAACTTGTAATTTTGTAAATATTAAATACTAATAACTTAAAACGTAAATTTCCGTACCTACTTATTATTAACCATATATTTTTAGCATTCTTAATCAACCTATAGATATCAAATATTACATTTGAAAATAATTACAAATAAAAAATAGTACCTATAAATATTAACTTTTAAAACATGACATCGCTATTGCGTCAGATGTGTAACATCAATAAAACTACAAGAATTAGCTCACTCAACATTTATAAACAATTTCTATGTACTAAATCTGATGATCCAATCCAATCTCATATAGGAAAATTAGTGAAGGGTAACAAAATCGTCGTCTTCATGAAAGGTAACCCACAAGCTCCCAGATGTGGGTTTAGCAATGCAGTTGTTGATATTTTGAATATTCACAAAGCTAAATTTGAAGCACATGATGTACTTGTTGATGAAAATCTTAGAAATGGTAAATATTTTTAATAATTTGTTTTGAATTAACATATAAGTACATTCAATTTTTTTACCTCATGATTTTGATTGTTCTTCGAAAAATGTCTCCACCGTAGTGAGCAACTATGCCTTAAAACTGGTCCAATTCACTTTAATTGTTTTTTTTTTTACTATTCTTTCATTTTTCAATCTTGCTTCCTTTAGTATATTGTAGCATCATAATGATATATTAAATTTAAAATTTAACTAGATAATTTTTAGATACATTCTTAAATAGTTAAATATAAAAGTATAACCTTCATGTCTTGAAATTATAGATGCTAGGCGTATAATTCTATTGAACACAAGCAGAATAATAAAATAAAACTCCTAACTAGAAGGGTCGGAATGGCCAAATTGTGGAATGTTTAAATAATGTGAATAATATGACATACGATTTAATCATTTCCAAATTGTGATAGGTAACCAATCGAGATCCTTATATTTATAAACATATTATTCACATAATTTATGGTAACTGCTAAATTAATCTTTGATTAACTAGAAGTTAAAGAAGTCAAACATTTTATTTATGCCTCATTATCTAGTATTAAAAATATTTGAAAATTGAATGGACTATGTATACAATAACATCTTTATTAAATTATTATATAATCCTCAATAATTATTTTGTGTAATTTTTAGGAATAAAAGAATTTTCCAATTGGCCAACAATTCCCCAAGTTTTTGTAGATGGAGAATTCATTGGTGGTTGTGATATTTTGTTGCAATTACATAGGTCAGGCGAATTAGATAAAATACTAGAAAAGAACAATCAAGAAAAGCCTGTAGCATAAAAATGTATAAAAGTGTTATTAAATAATTTAAAAATTATGTAGTTGCTTACTTATTGAATGAACAATAAAAGAGTAAAATGTATTGTTATAAATTATTATGTGTTTTATAGTTATATTTTATTGAGTAATATATAAAGTAAGATCAATTTTATTTTATAATTTTTGTTATGATTCAAAAATTAATATCTGAAACTTGTAATGTTTATCAAATATTTAAGTATTCATACCATTATCTAAACATGAAATTTTAGATTCTGAGCGGAGCAAAGATGCAGGTGGTTTTACAATGATTTTTATTTTTTTTATCCTGTAGACAAAATTTCTGCCAGAAAGAGTGCTTTGATTTCAACATCTAGTATCTTATCTTTTAGAAAATTGGATCAAGATCATTTTTTGTCATTTTCTGTCACATCAGTTTTTAATGGGAAAAACAACCAAAATACTCTATTGCTAAGCTAACGCTTTGTCTATCACCATAAAAATAAATACAATTTTAAAATAACCTCTAAAAACATGATTCATGTCAATATCGCGGATAGTTATTTCTCTGAAATTTCGAAAATTATCAAGGATTGAAAACTTAAGACAAGGTTCCACGTAAATAGGTACCTAAATAAATTACTTAATTCATAATTAGGGCTTGGAAGTTGATGACCTTTAAAACAATAAAAAATGACCTAAAAAAAATATGCAAAAATGACAAAAATTGTCCTTAAAAAATTGCAAATATTAGTTTTAAACTAATAAAAATACATTTTTTTTAAAAATATTTTACTCTATTTTACTATAAAATTCTATATAAATTTATCAAAGCTTCGTATTGCTCAAAATATGACAAAAATGTCCTTAAAAAATGAAGTAAAATAATAAAATGTAGGTATAATAATATTCACTACAACGTGACAACGACAAATGTAATCGGCGTGATAAAATCGGATAGGTACTAACTTAGTCCGTGGTAATTTCCAAGTTTTAAGTTACCGGCATAATGGTCGACAAGAACCAATAAGAAGTGAAATCAGTAAAAATGACTAAAAATGTCAAAAAATGACTTAAAAAGTAATCAACACCAAAAAATGCAAAATAAAATTTAGTTATTCAGATTCACATGCTAATGAAACACATTTATGGCCAGGAGAGCATCGTCTAAAAAGTTCTAAAAAAAAATGCAAAATGCATCAACTTCCGAGCCCTATTCATAATAATATCATCAAATATCATGAGTTATATAAACCGCCTTCACTCAGAATCGTTTTTCTTATACAATGATATTATAATATTATATCATTGAATTCAAATTTAACAACATCCATTACAGTGACCCACTTGTAATATACTGTACAGCAGAGCAACACCCACTTGCCCACTTTTTTTTAAAAATATTTTGCCCTTATTTCTGTTATTCATAGATACTTAGTATTTCCGCCTTTTTTTGTTTTAGACTCCAAGAAATACAATACACAAGTTTTGCAATGATGTGTGTGTGTGTTTTTTTTTTGTGTATGTATACACTATATACAATAAGTAGTCGTAATAATGATTTGTTTTTTAACTTTGTGAGTTGTTTCTTAAAGAAAATTGTTTTTATTGGTACTTATGAGTTGATAGTAATGATAGATCATAATTGAAAATTTTCTATATTTTTCAAGTGTTGAAAAAAATATTTTTTATCCTTATTATAGTTATATATAAGTTATACTCATAAACTACTCATCCTAAATTCAATTTTTAACTATCAAAATACTTAAATATTCTACTTTGGAATATTAAATTAAAACTATGTTATCATTAAAAAAAGAAGAAACATAAAAATACAATGATAAAAATTAAAGTTGTTTTTTAAAAAACAACTAATCTTATAAAAAATGTTATATCAAAAACAAAGTTTTTGAAATAATGAGTGGTTTACTGGTTTATGACTATATAGAAAACATAAGTATTTTTAGATTTCTCTTTTAAAATATTTTTAAACTTTGTTAAAAAGTTTAAAAATGTAATACAAAGTTCCTCATAAAATGTTATTATAGCAATTATTAAAGGCATAGACATTTTAATTCCAAATTTGAACAAAACAAGATATTTTAACGATTTTAGTTATTTCGTTATAATTTAAAAATATTGTTCGTGAGTACTTGACATTTCTTAAGTATATTCTTAAATTAATTACACACACAATGCAATTTTTTCAGAAAAAATTAATTAAACCTACTATATATTAATAATAGTAAAATAAATTACTTTAATAGCAATAAAATCATAAAATATACTTAGTAATATAGGCTGACCAGATAAACCATGATAAACTTCTTGGAATTTTTAATTTTGACCTCCCAAAAGTACCAACTAGGTTCACCTTTCTATTAGAAAAGATGCTGATCTTATTAATCGAAGCATGCTAACTATCAAAAATGTTGCTGAGACCATAGATATTAAAGATCTTTAATATCTATGGCTGAGACAGAAAAACCAAAAAAAAACACACATCATTGTAAAACCAATACATTCTTTTGCTCCGCTCAGAATCTAATAATTTTGTTGGAATTCAAAAAATATTATCTGTAGGTTGAGATTTGAAATTTTTCACCATTTCCTATATTATTATTATTTTCTAATCACAATAATTTTTTTTTAATCTTTAGACGAATCAAAGAATATAATATACTCGAGCCGCCGGTAGCACGCTACTCACTCGCGAATATATATACTTGTCTATGGTCGCGCATCCAAATGATCGAGCTCCGCGGTTTTGTAGCCAAATTTTTCCCACTCTACTATCTTAGTCGCCACCACAGATATATACTAATACTATTAGTGGTCGCCACTTAGTGGCAGCAGTTGCGCTACGGTGGCGGTGACAGCGTCAGCGGCCAGCGTTTTGGAGGGTTCAGTGGTGGGAATGCGCGACTTTTGTTCGCCGCCCAGTAGCATTTTACCGGCGGCACGAGTATATATAGTCCAGCCCACGAGAGTCCATACGTAAACCACGCATCGATACTGGCGTACGCGACGTCTGCCGGCCGAATTTCCTCCCACCACTCGGCAATGTGAATACAGCGGCTCATAAAAACACGGCTAATTAATTGCATTTTGGGCATAGATTAAAGAATAGTAAAGAATTAAGGAATAGATTTTGGGGGTGTTATATGATTCTCCATATTGAATAAAAAAAAAACTCGTAAAAAAATACGTTATAAACTTATAACGTAAACGACACAAAAGACCAGTTATAAAAACGAATTAGTCGAATTTCGTAAACGTGTTTACTACTGTCCCTACTCGCTACGTATAACACGAATGTCAACGACGGCTGTTGGCGATCATTGCCGGCCGGCTTCCGATCGGTATGATTCGGCGTATGGAAGGGGAACCTATGCGCAGGACGCGTTAGCACGTATGGACTCTTGTGGGCCGAACTACTTATACCATGACAAAATAATTTTGTCATGACTTATACTATACTTTGTTCTATGAGATAACATGCTGTGGTCCGACCAAAATTGGTTTTTCTGAGCATCCCCCGTGACACAATATCATTGGGAACCGGTTTCGGTAGTAGGGTGATGCTGGGGAAGCATAGAACTGGTATGTTCTCTCGTGGAATCTATCCATGCCATTCTACAGTATATCAGTATTGACTTATAATTACTATAATATATGCTATGTTTTTGTCAAAAATAAGTTCAATTTAACACGAGTATTCTTGATAGGAAATTAAACTACAAAAAAAGTAATATAAATAGGTACATTTTATTATATTCTTAGAAATGGAGAATAATATGGTGTCTGCTCAGAGTCATTATTTGTCATTGAATTCAAATTTAACATATTTACATATTATTTAATATAGTGACCTACTCAACGACAACAACACTAGGATACTAGATAACCTATTATTTAGCAGTGCAATTATCCCAGGTTTTATATTTATTTCTTCAAAAAGTTATGGGTTTAGTGCTAACAGTTCTAAATTCATATTTTGGGAACTATATCAGAAAATGTTTGAATTTTCCCATATAATTCAAATAATTTATGGTTAATTATTATACATTTTATATCTAAGTAATGAAAATAACATATTTTATAACAGTCAAATTTAGTAAAAATCAAACATCAGTCTATATTGACTATATTTATCCAAAAATGTTTATTATTTCACTCTTACATAACATAAAATATTAATTCAATCATTTACAATTTATTTCATGTCTCTATGATATTAATTCAATCATTTATAATTTATTTCATGTCTCTATGATATTAATTGTTTGATATACAGTGAAATAACCAAAATTAGTTTTTCAACAACAGATTACCGCTGGAAATGTAACAATTTTTTTTCATGTTTTTCTTATGCTATTTAATACAGAGCTGTTATTTTAACCATAAAGCAGTAGTTTATGTTTTTACCAAATTGCTACGAGCTGTCATTCTTAACTTATGTATTATAATGGGTGATTAGATAACTCAATTGCTCATTGTATACCTACATTTTAAATAGTTATATACTAATATATAGTAAGGTGTTCAAAGTAGAAGTATGAAGACATTCGTAGCTAACAACATTCTTCAGTATTTTATCATGTAATTTGCTAAAAACTAAAATAAATTTAAATTTAATAAGATTTAAAAAAAACTATATTCTATAATCTATTTAATACTTATCAATATTTATAATAGTTATTTTAAAACAAATTTTAATCATAAATGGTTTTTTAGCTTATAATAATAAAACAATGTTAGGTATCAATATTTCAAACAGTTCAAATGCTTTAAATGTTTTTTTAATGGTCACCTAAGATCTTAATAAGTTGAATTTATATATGAAAATGTTTTGATCGTAAAAAAATAAGATTTTAAAAATTATAACACTTAAAAATAGTTTTTGTTTTTTATAAATAATTCATAAAATAATAACTAAAAATAAATATTAACAACAATATTCTGACTATTATAACATTACGAACATAAAAATCATGATTCAAATGTCTACATCAGTATAAATTTTTTTGTTCAAATGGATTATCACCACCAATTTGTTTGAATATATATTTTTAACAAGTGCTGACTAGTTGATTAATCTTAAAACAATATTGGTTTTTTTTTTTGGTGGAGATGAAAAACATAAATATAGGTACACAATCCTAATAAATTCATTTTTTTAAACAAAATTATGGTTCAATGGACAACAATAAATCATCTCCCTCCAATTTCATTCCAACACTTATATCAATTTGTTTAACTGTTCCCGCTATAGGAGATTGCACCACCATTTCCATTTTCATTGCAGATAGAACAACTAATGGAGCACCTTTTTCAACCTTGTCACCTACTTTCACACGTACATCCATTACTGATCCAGGCATTGGAGCCCCAACCTGTCCCTTATTAGATTTGGAAGCTTTTGGATGTATATGCATCTCCTACAAAAAATACAAACATGTTATTATAGTAATATTTTAGATAGTTAATTTCACTAAATTAAATACTTTAGAAGCTTCATTGTCACGTATGAATACGGACCGTAATTGACCATTCATTTCAAAGAATACTTCAATCTCACCGTTGGCAGTTAGCTCTTCAGAAATCGCAAGTGTTTTGAAGGCTAATGTTTTACCTTTTTCAATTGTCACCTAAACAATTGTTACTCGTTAGATTAAAATTATCAAATTAATACATACTCATATATTAAATTAGTTCAGTAACTAATTAAAAATACTAACTTCAAAGTTTTCTCCAACTTTAGGTCCGGTTAAAAATATTCTAGTATCAAGTTTATCTACTGGTCCATATTTTTCCTTGAATGTCAGGAACTCATCTGTGACTGTAGGATAAAGGGCAGAACTCATAACATCATAATCACTAACTTTTTGATATTTTTCTTGTAATTCGGATTTAATTTTGTTAAAATCTAAAGGAGGTAGAGTGCATCCGGGCCGACCTACAATCCGTGGCATGTCTTTCAAAACCTGTAATAATACAATAAGTTTTAAAGATTTTAAATTATACAAATATTTTAGTTAGAGAAATGAAAGTAAGAGATAGAATATATACTCCTTTTCAAAAGAGAAGACACCAGATTTATGTAGCAAAACCGATTTTGCCCCTGACCACTCGGTGTCTTCCATTTTGGAACAGGGTATAGGTTTAAAAAATATAAAAATTAAAAGTAATTTATAAGGTACTTATTTTAAATTACAAAGCCAGAAACCAGTGATATTATAATAAAATAAAAAAAAAAAAAAAAACTGAAATTGAGCAGTGAGTGGGTAATAACCGAGAAACGGTTGATGATAATTGATAACCTATTAGTGAAAAAGGTAAGTAACATTTTCTTAGAATAGAAAGTATAAAACAAGTTGAATAGTTAATAGAGATGTAGGTAATGGTCATTTGTGAAGTAGGTACCTATATCGTTTGCAATGAGAAATTTTGGATTCATAGCTATTCTATATTATTATATTATTATTATAAACTATTCTTTATTATTGAAGAAGAATTAAAGAATTTACAATAATATTAAACATTAAGACTTAAGAGTTAGTGAGAATAAATAATAAATGTTATTATCTAAAAAAAAAACCAGCAAAACAAATGTCTTTGCATAAGTTCAGTAGTAAATGATGTGAACTGTTTTAATTGTTTATTCATTAAACAAGGGCAATTCAATAAAAGTTTGTCTAAGTTATTTTTTTGGCAAGAAGTGCAGGTCTTAGATATCAGATTACAGTAATTGAAAATTTGAAAATAAAACTGTAGGACGAAATATTTGTTTGATAACTGACAAGGCAATAATAGAATATTTATCAATAACCAGGATTCAGAACTTTATGAGCTAAAAAATAATGAAATGTGTGCATACATATGACTAAAAAAAGCTTAAATATGCAATATTATGCAGTAAAATATGCAGATTTTTAAGAAAAACATGTATTCATTCATAACTTAAAAAATTAATAATAATTTAAAATAAAATGTTAATGTATAATTTTTATTTTTGGTTTGTACACCTTAAACCATTTTTTCGATTATTCACAATCTTTAATATAAAAAAATTAAATGTATCAAATACAGCAAATATTAAATCATGTTAATATATATTTACCTGAGTTATATTGAATGATTAGATTGTTTTTAACGGGTTAATAAATTCAGGGTTGAATTTAGGGGTAGCCCACAAAATGAGGGACTCCAATTACTGGGATTTTTTTGAATCCAAGTATAAAACACAATATAATATTTGCAAAATAGATTTAAATCACAATTTGAATAAAAATGTTCAATCATTGATATTGTCACAAATGTATAAATAAATGTTATTATTAATAACGCATATTTTTTACTGTAACTCCCATACATTATACAAATTTTACAAAAAAATTAGCTAGCATAAATAAAAATTAACATGTTAACGTTTTAAATAATTTTAATGAAACCTGTTGGTCATATCGTGCAGATGCAACAAAAACTGTGGTATTTGGTTATGATTATATAAAAGAAGATTTAGTAGAAATTTGATAGGGATCAAAATTCTGGAAAAGCTTAAAATCTTTAAATATGCAAAATCGTGTAAATTAAGTGAAATATGCAACATACATTATTGTATTTAATATATTGTATCTACTATGAAACGAATTTGTATCAAATCAGATTTTTAATATGCAGTTTCCTAAGAAATATGCAAATGCATAAAACTCCGAGCCCTATTATTAACTAATAAGTAGAGACCGGATTTATATGCACAAAAAGACCTCAAAATATGCTTCTAAAAATGCTCTAATATGCTACAAAACATGCACTTAAAATTGAATCGAAAACATTTTATTTAAAATTATGTAAAAAATAAGTATTAATTAATTAAGTAATAAAAGAGGTATATAAGGGTTTTAATAGTATAAAAAAGTATATTTTTGTCATCTTCACTAAGTTTTTCACCATTTAACATTATTTATTTTCAATCTATAAAATATTAGCCCTGATCGGCTTTCGGCGAACACTTAAACTCTATTATAGGAACAACAAATTTATTCATATATTATTTATATATATATATATGTATATCATCTTTTTTTGGCAATAATGACTGGTGGTAATATTATCGATATTATGTGGCTGTGAACGTGAAAATACGACGAAAAACAAATATATGTGCTATAAATAATAATATGCACTATAAACCTACAAATATGCATTAAATATGTATTTAATAGGTAAAAACATTGAAATATGCAAAATATGCAAAATACAGTTCGTGTTATTTTAATAAGAATGATCTAAATCGGTGACAATTCTCATCAGATTTCAAAAAGATTATTCCAATACGTATATGCATTTGCATATAAATCCGGTCCCTACTAATAAGTAATATAAAATATACTGATAATATCAATACATATTATGTATTTTATAAAAAAATATATTATTTTTACTTGAGAAGGCTATTTAACTCTTATAAGTTCTATGGGATAGCTTTTTAACTTCTGCA
The DNA here is from genome assembly GCF_005508785.2 of Acyrthosiphon pisum. Taxonomy (NCBI): domain Eukaryota; kingdom Metazoa; phylum Arthropoda; class Insecta; order Hemiptera; family Aphididae; genus Acyrthosiphon; species Acyrthosiphon pisum. The sequence goes on from NC_042494.1 coordinate 122,978,145, forward strand.
GTAAAATTATAATAGCATCTAATATAATTATTAATTTATCATTTACTTTAGATCTCAATGGTTCAGGGAATCCTTGGTATGGTTCACCAATACCACCTTGTAAGAATTCAATGACTGATTTAGGAAAACTCAGTTCTTCAGCCTTCTCTAATACATCTTCAGCAGTTAATTTGTTTTGTACCATGAATTGAGCAAAATCTCCAACAACTTTGGAAGACGGTGTTACCTAAACATTTATTATTTTGGAAAATAAAAATTAAATACCTATATATAATATATGCACTATTTATAAAATATTGTAACTTATACTTTACCTTAATGATATCACCAAGTAAAATATTAGCTTCTCTGTAAGCTTTTTTCACATCTTCAAAGAAGTCACCTAATCCTAGCGAGTAAGCCTGAAACTGGAGATTAGTATATTGACCTCCGGGAATTTCATTTAAATAGACATCAGCATTTCCTGATTTCATTGTTGTTGTACATTCAAATGGTGCATACAGAGTTCTCGCTTGCTCCCAGTAAGCACTATATTCAGAGACCTCTTTCAACTTTAAACCTGAATCAAGAAACATTTTTTAAGCATAAATTTATAAAATTAAGACATATCTTATAATTATTATTACCTGTATCTAATTCAGTATCCTGCAATGATGCAATAATAGCACCCATGCTAGGTTGAGAAGTCATACCAGACATTGAGTCAACAGCAACATCTACTACATCAGCACCAGCTTGTGCTGCAGCTAACATAGAAGCAACTCCAGCACCACTGGTGTCATGAGTATGAACATGGATAGGTAAATTGGGATATTTAGCACGAATAGCACCAATGAGCATAGTAGCAGCGCGAGGTTTCAAAAGTCCTGCCATATCCTGATTAATATATTATAAAAATTAAATATATAAATACAAAATATTTAATAAGGGTACAACCTATATGACAAAGAGCTCAACTTCTTGAGCTTTATGCAATTCGAAAATTGAACGTGAAGTTTGAGTTTGAATAGTTTGAAAATAATGAAGTGGAATTATGATGGCAGATTAGTTTTAATTTTGGTATTTTGTTACATGTAAATACTGTTTTATTACTGGGTATTCAATTTTAAAATTTGTTGTGGTTAAATAATTAAAAGTTCAAAAAAGTTTGATTTTATGAAAACTTAAGTTTAACTCATCTCTAATAAATATTAACATACCTTAATACACAATACATGAGTACCAGCTTTAACTAGCTCATCAGCAAAATTTATATAATAATCTAAAGTGTATTTTGTTTTACAAGGATCAGATACATCCCCAGAATACGCAATAGCTGCTTCAACAACACCTCCTGCTTTAGCAGCTGCTTCCATACCAAGAATGATATTTGGTAAGTAATTTAGAGAGTCAAATACACGGAATACATCCATACCAGCTTGTACAGCTAGATCACAAAATCTAGGAACAAAAAAATGTTTTAATTAAATCAAGTACTACAGGCAATGAAAAAAAGTTCATACTTAAAGACAACATTATCAGGGTAGTTTGTGTAACCAACTGCATTTGCCCCACGCAATAACATCTGGAATGGTATATTAGGAATAGCTGATCTCATGTCTGCTAATCTTTCCCATGGACATTCATGTAAAAATCGAAGTGCAACATCAAATGTAGCTCCACCCCAGTTTTCCAATGAATATAACCCCGGGAAACTTTGTGAAACCCATGGAGCAATACGTAGAATATCATGGGATCTAAAAAGTTTATTTATTAAAATTAAAATATTTGTGAAATAAAAGTAAAATATTGCCTTACCTGACTCTAGTGGCTAAAAGAGATTGATGTGCATCTCTCATTGTTGTGTCCATTAACAAAAGTCCCTTATGGTCTCGAACTGCCTTTGCAAAAGCTTCTGGTCCATCTTTAGTGAGAATTTGTTTGAATCCTTTGGGTGGATTTAAACCTAAAATATATTTTAAAGAAATTATATTGTGCACCATATTTCTAGAACATTAAAATTTATATTAACTTTCCCACTATGGTAAAAGCTTTTGATGAATACTTTGAATGCTTGGCTTAAAAATATAAACTGAAACCAAATGTAAAATATCTTATATACCTAATACCTATTAATTGTTAGTACTTATTGATATCTATATGGGCCATGAGTCAATGTTAAATATGCTAAAAGTTATGAATACACAATAATGTTAAATTAGTATAAGTATTAGTTAAGAATTAAAGTAGTTTATTATATAAAAACATGAATTACCTGAGTTATTTTCTGGATCATTTTTGCCTAATATACGTGCAACGTAATCTAGACAAGTATAATATGCAAAATGATATGAAAACAATGAATAAAACAGGTGCATACAATTATAATACAAATACACTTGTTAAAAGAATGGTTCACACAAAATATGGTTAATTAATAATTATTATAAGTTATAACTAAGTAATAAGTAAATAACTTGTCTTTATGTTTATATAAGGAGTTAAATTAGGTACCTATATACTTTATAAGCAAAACCTATTACTGTCTATACAGTATGTCCCAGACGTCCCGTATCACCCTTAGTATCTCCATGGAAAATCAATATATTTAAATGCAATTATTTTTACAGTCATAAGTATAGAAATTCTGATTGAATAACATATTTGATTTTTTTTTTCAAAAATTCAAAAATGATTGAAACATTTTTTTAGGAAAATAAGTTTATTAAATTTCCAATATAGCCATTTTGTTGGTCATATTTTTTAAAACAGTTCAAAAAATATATATAAAAATTTAATGAAAAGTTCCCAAGTTATGGCTAATTATTATTTTTAATTTTAGCAGAAAAATCAGCGTGATTGTAATAATTAACATGCAGATGGTATTTTGCTAATGCCGTATGCATAGGTAATATAACTATTATTCTTAGAATTTCACAATAATAATAAGATCTAACTTGAACAATTTTCATTAAATTTTAATATTTTTTTTTTTTTTTACTGTTTTAAAAAATACGATCAACAAAATTGCTATCTTGGAAATTTAAAAAACTTGTTTGCTTAAAAATTTTTTTTAATAATTTTGAATTTTTGAAAAAAACAAATCGAATATTATGCTATTCAATCATACTTATGACTGTAAAGAAAACTGCCCTTTGAGCATAGAAAAATTAACATTTTGCCTTTAAAGTAATTGGAACATATTTTATACAGTTAATAATTAGTTCAAAGTTCAGACATTTATATTTAATTTAAGATATTAATTAGGTATATAATTTCTTCAATTAATTTTATATTATAAAACCAATATTTTTACTATTACAAAATATAATATTGAGAATGAGGGAATATATAAAAATTAAACAATAATTTGATGGGTTATCAGCTTAATGAAAAACTTTTAGATGATGTTTAGAAGGTAATTTTCTTAAATGACAATTTGGTATTAATATTTTTAAATTGTAAATTGTTTGCACATTTTAAATTACTCATAACTTGCTTTAAAATTAAAATATAACAAAAAGCCTATAAGATGCCCTGGGTAATAATCTTACCTTTTAATTGTATAAGTTATGTTAATTAACTCTAATTTTTAAACTATCAGAGCTAAACGTTATCTGCTGAGAATAAAATTTGGTATGTTACGTACTTGTAAGACGGAAACAACTAATGTCTGTGTAGCTTATATAGGTATATATATTTTATGATATTATTGTGATTAAAGTAATTTATTTTACTATAAGGCATTAGTACCTACTATAGTAGGTTAAACTCATTTATGCCAAAACAATTTCTTTATAATAATAAACTGTAAAAGTTTTATGTAACTACAAATAATATTTTTAAATTATGACAAAATAATTAATACCGTTATTCCTTGTTTTAATATGTAATTTTGTCCAAATTTGAACTTAAAATGTCTGTAAAAAAGAACTGCGTTAATCTATTTTTAGATTTGTTGATTATAGTATGAATTGTATTTGATGAGAATCCATGTTTTAAATTTTAAATCCTTAGCTATACAAATTGAACATTTTATAATTTTTAACTACAAAATAATTTGAAAATTTTTGAGATTTTGATTAATGCTGTTAACATTGGAACTTTAAATAAGTATTTATAAAAAAAATTAATATTTCTCATCTGCTATTATAGCTAGTACTTATGAGGATCCTTGTGGCTTGTATTAAATTTTCAAGCATTTCGACCAATTGAAAAAATTTTTATTGACATTTATAGAAAAAAATTTTAAAAATTAAAATTAAAAATGTCTATAAATTACTTAAAATGACTCAAAATATTTTGAAGATTTTAATTATATAATGTATAGAAAATGATAAAATAAACATTTGATACTTGATAACTTCAAGCGCTTATCAAAAATCTATTTGACTTTCCGGTAAGCTTAAATTTAAAAAAAATATCCAAACTCTCAAACTATATACAAAGCTGGGCAGTAACTACTTAAAAAGTTAACAGTTAAGTTATAAGTTACTCTTTTTGATAACTTTTAATTTTTAAAAATAAAATGTTAGAAAAAATAACTTACGTAGGTATTTATTTTTATTTAAGCTAGTAGCTACACTTAGTTATATTGTAAAAAATTATTTACAAATTGTTTGTTTAAAGGACAGCTTTTAGCATTTATTTTTCGACAAAAAGTACGTATTTTTTTGTGAACACAACAAAACATACTAGTACTCAGCCTATGGGCAGTCCTGTAAAGTATTTAAGTAAAAGTATTTAAGTAAAAGTATTCAAATACTTTTTTAAGTATTGAAGAACTTTTTAAATACTTTCAGCATGAAGTATTTTGAATGGTATTTTAAATACTTTTTGGTATTGAATACTTTGGTTTTTTATTTCGAACATTTTATTTTTATTTGAAATAATTGGTTGGAAAAATATTATTGTCAACTACAATAATAGAATAATAGTTTTATTTAATATTCTGTATTTCTGTGTTAGCCGAAGCCCAAAGGTTTGTGAAAACCAGATTTCTAAAAAAAGTTATTGAATATTGAATAACAATATTCTCTTTAAAACTATTAGATAACTATTAGATTATCTACTACCTATGTGTTCATATTACAATAATTAGAAACCCACTTTAAAAACCAAAAGTATTTGAAAAGTATTCCAAATACTTTTTCAAAGTATTTGAGTAGTATTTGAAATACTTTACAACTAAAGTATTTGAGTAGTATATTAAATACTTAAAAAAAAATGTATTTGAGTATTTACTCAAGTACTTTTTAAAAGTATTCTTTACAGGACTGCCTATGGGACATGGATATCATGAGTTTCATATGGTATTTTATCCATTCGATAGGTACCATACATTTAGAAGGAATAATAGTAGTGTGTAATTGGTATCATATAAACTGGTGACACATAAACAAAATATAATCACCACAACTATCTCTCTAGTGCACTATAGTCTCTAGTGTACTAAATAGACACTAGTCACTAGGTAGTTATATAGGTACCCTGGTACCTACCTACTTATAGTTTGTATGCGGTCGAGCTGTCTTTTGTCCAGATTGTTTAAAGAGTATTAATAACCTAAACAACAATAACTCAAATACTCAATGATAGATAAACGTATATTATAGAATACTGCAAAAAAATAAGCACGGTAAAAATAACCACGAATGGTTAGGTGTAATGTATGTGTTAAATTTTAATTCAATGATAGAGATTGAAAAATATTTAATTATTATAATAGCATAGGTATATTAATTCTATCATATTATACTATTGTGTATTTTTATTAACTTTTGAGTCAATACTACCTTACCGTAAAACAGTGGGCAGGGGTTATGGCATAAATATGTAATAGACAATAGCTTAAAATTATCTAAATATTTTTATGAAATGACCAAGCCCAGATTAAGGAGGGGGGGGGGGGGCATGGCCCCCAGGCCTCCATAGTTAGAATTTATTTAGGGACCTCTAATTTGTCCATTACTTTTTTCGTTATAGGTTATGTAACACTAAATAAATCACCTAAAAAAATCGATAATTATTTAGCTAGGAAAAAAGCTTGTAAATTATAATTTATAAATAAAGTGATACATTATTCATTATTTATTGCTATATACAATATATAATATTCTATCTATATATTATATTTATTATATCAGGTACCTATAATATTAAATAATATACCATGTGTTCCGGGGTGAAGTGACCGGCCAACGTCATATGAAACTATGAAAGTATACCAAAAATGATGAATAAATACCCTTTAAAGATTGAATCTAACTTTTTTATTTTTTTAGTTATGGGCAATTAACTTTTTTTATCAAAACCATGCATATCACGCATTTTTTTAGGTATGTTCAAAACTTTTAAACATTTTGACATAATTTTTTTTGCCGCTAAATTATGACATTGAAGAAGTCTACTATTGTTCAAGCCCAGATTAAGACATTTTAAGGCCCAGGGGCCAAAGTTTTAAATGAGCACCCTGTACGAAAAAAAAAATAATGTTTATTATATTATTTAATATTAGGTACTTATTAATAAATATATATAGGTATTAGGTACAATAGGTACATAGCAATAAATAATAAATAATGTATCACTTTATTTATAAATTATAATTTACAAGCTTTTTTCCTCTTTAAATAATCATCTATTTTTTTAGGTGACCTCTGCAGTGTTATAGCCAATAATAAAAAAGTAATGGAACAATCTGAGGCCCCTAAACAAATTCTAACTATCGAGGCCCCGGGGCCATGGCCCCCACTGAACCACCCCTAATCCGGGCTTGCTAATGTTACTATATAGTTTATAAATGATAATATAAAATCACTATAACGATGTACCAAGCTGATGTCTACACTCTACAGACTACAAATAAGTTAATAACACAAAAAAGTTGGCCATGGCACGGGTTTGTTATTAATAAAAGGCCCAAGACTGAGGTAAAAACAATTATTTTCTATTCGTAGTGTAGGTAACAATATGTTTATGCAAGTTGTGGTAAATGGATATTTCAAACAATCAACTTTTGACTTAATTATTTTATTATTATTATTATTATTTATTATATATTTAACTTAGCTTTTAATTATTATTTTTCTGGAAATTTGTATAACTTAACTTTTTTAATCAAATGTAAATCTTAAAATTAACTTTAACTTAGCTTAATTCATTTTTTTTTTCAAATTTAACTCGACAAGTAATCAAAAAATAATTAACTTTCCCAGGTTTTTGTCTTTATACACACATTATATACATGCAACACCATAATTAAAGTTTTCATTATATTAATTAGAACATAATGATAGTGATGTAGGTACTAAGCATAGTAGACCTTATACTTCTAGACAAGAACATGATATATTAAGTTATTAATAAACTTATTATATCATGGACAAGAACTGTGTATGACAAAAGCATTACGAGCGGCGTAACAACATACCGCAGTAATATAGCCTATCTTGACAACAAAATACATTCATCATATCTAAATATATTACACTACTACCCCGCATTACCATCATATTGAGTAATCAAGTACCTAACCAAAAAGTGCCCTCTATGTTGTTACATTTTCCATTGCTTGTCTAGTGTAGTATAAGTTCTATGGTACTAACTAGCTAGTACAGATACTGAATACTGATAGCTAATCAATTAATTATGTTTGAACAGATATATATATATATATGTACCTGCAGGGAATTCAGGTACATTAGGGTGTACATTTGCTGGCTTTAAACTGGTTGCTAATGGAGTCTGAGAGCCATTTACTAAAACCTCTCCCAAATAGTTAAGAAGTTTTTGAGCTCTATTTTGAGATGGTTCAAGTGTGAACAGTTGAGGGTTTTCATCAATAAAATATGTATCAACTGACCCATTTACAAACTTTTCATTGGTTAACACATTTAACAAGAATGGTATATTGGTCTAAATTATAAATAAAATACATTTAACTTTATTAGTAGGTATGTAGAATATTATTTAGTCTCAGAAGAAACAATTATGAAATGTTCATATTACTTTTACTCCTCGAACTCTAAATTCACGTAAGGCCCGGTTCATTTTAGCACAACTTGCTTGTAAATCAGCAGCATGAGCAATAACTTTAACGAGTAACGAGTCATAGTATGGACTGATTATTGCTCCAGCAAATGCAGAGGCACCATCCAATCGGATACCCATGCCTTCACCACTTCTGAATACCTAAATTAATTTAATAAGTGTTACTAGTGCTATTTAAAAATAATACTGTCTTAAAAAGTTAACATTTACTTCAATACGACCGGTGTCCGGTTGGAAATTTTTAGCAGGATCTTCAGTGGTAACACGACATTGAATAGCAAAACCTTGAGGCTTAATTGAGTCTTGTGTCAATCCGAGTTCAGGCAGTGTAACGCCTTCCGCGATCCGAATTTGAGATTGCACTAAATCAATACTGTAATGACAAAGTATAAAATATTACCAGATTCAAGTTTAAAAATATAAATATATTCAGTTTAATTCTATTTTACCCAGTGATTTCTTCAGTAACAGTATGTTCCACTTGAAGTCTAGCATTTACTTCAATAAAATAGAAATTGCCTTTGCCATCTGTTAAAAATTCTACAGTACCGGCGTTTGAATAACCTACATGTTTAGCTAATTTTACTGCACGTTCAGTCATTAAATCTCTAACCTATTAAAATTAAAATATTTTAACAGGTATTCGACAAATATTTATATAAGTAAAATAGTTTCACCTTTGGGTCCAAGTGAGGAGCTGGTGCCAACTCAACAACTTTTTGATGACGACGTTGTACTGAACAGTCTCTTTCATATAAATGAACAATATTTCCAGCTTGATCGCCCAAAAGCTGAACTTCAATATGTCGTGGTCTTTCAACAAATTTCTCGATGAACATCGCACCATCACCAAAAGCTGCTTTTGCTTCTGAACTAGCGCGTTCGAAACTTTCTTTTACTTCCTATAAACATGGGCTATATTAACTGAATCAAATATATATATCTAATAACTTACTTCCATTTTCCTAACAACCCTCATACCTCGGCCGCCACCTCCAAAAGCGGCTTTAAAAATAACTGGTAAATCGTGTTTCAGACAAAATTCAATAGCTTCATCAGATGTCCTAATTGGACCAGGAGTACCAGCCACAATTGGAACACCAGCGTCAATAGCTGCTTGTCTGGCAGCAACTTTATCACCCATTTGTTGAACAACATGAGGTGTTGGCCCAATAAATCGGATTCCAGCATCAATGACTGCTTGAGCAAAATCAGATCGTTCCGACAGAAAACCATAACCAGGATGAATAGCATCAACATCGTTTTCCTTTTAAATATTTTATTTTAATGAACAGTCAAGAAGGTATTTTTTAAATTTTGAAACTCGTATAAGCATATTTTTCAACAATAATTTGTTTGTTAATTTACTTTTGCAACTCTAATAATTTCAGGTATGTCAAGGTATGCTTCTACTGGAGCTTTTCCTTTTCCAACTAGATACGATTCATCAGCCTTTAATCTATGCATATGCATTTTATCTTGTTCTGAATATATAGCAACAGATTTGATACCCAATTCATTACATGCTCTGAATACACGTATTGCAATTTCACCTATGTTCATAAAAACAACCAAGCCCCTAATTATATATAGGTACATATATATGTACTAGTAATATTTATTTTGAGCACTCACCTCGGTTAGCTACGAGAACACTTCTTATTGGTTTGTATTCAACTTTTGATGAATATCTCGCTCGTGATATAGAAAGAGCGATGAATTGGTTTCGAACGTGGTTCCGGATGGAACCACTCACATTTGAAATTATCATTATGACCGTACAATTAGAACTTTGTTATAATCTATAATAAAAAATATGAAGTATAAACATATAAATATTATCAAGTTAAATGAATGCATTAAAAAATAACCATTTATTTTGTACCATAATTGTTTACATTTAGACATCAAAATGAGAAAAACTTAAGCACAGGAGATTAAAGTAAGCTTTAACGATTTAAAAACTGCATTATAATTTACACGTGTACAGTTATTTAAATTGGAGATAATTAGTCCCCTAAAACTCTGCCAAGTCCCGCCAAATTAATGCCAAGTAAATATCATTTTTTTTAACAATTATTTAAAAAAAAAACAATATAACAAAGCGGGTAAGTGGGTGTTGCTCTGCTGTACAGTAGTTTACAAGTGGGTGACTGTAACAAATAGTGTTAAATTTGAATTCAATAATATAATATCATTGTATACCTACGAAAAACGATTTTGAGCGGGGATGGTTTGTCAGCCTAGGATATTTTATATTATATTTTTATTTTTATTATCAAGTGGTTAATTAATATTATCTGTATATAATAATATACTTTAGAAGTTTCAAGTAGGTACGTGAATAATATTTTTAAATTATAACTCAAAACTAAAATCGTTCTTCTTCGTTTAAATATTTAATTTCATCCAAACTTGAACTTCAAATAACTATCAAAAAAACTGTATTTACGAATTTTTTAGATTTTTTTGGTTACAGTATGAACTACCTACGTGGAACGTTATTTTAAATTTTGAATCCTTAGCTAAAGGTATTGAATATTTTATAAAATTTTAACTGAAAAGTTATTTGTAAATTTTCAATATGATAACTAAATGCTCAATTTTTAAACTGATATTGTAACAATGTAGGAGCTTTGTATGCATTTTTCAAGCATTTTAACCCACCAATTACATATATATATAAAATAAATATTGACATTTATAGAAAAAATCTAAAAAAATTGAAAATTGAAAATATCTGTACACAACTCGAAACAAGTCAAAATGATTTGAATGTCCAAGTAAAGAAAATTATATTATAAACATATGGTGTAAATTTCAAGTACCTATCTACGGTTATTCGTTTTTGAATTATAACCAAATAAGAAAATCGCTCTATACCTCTATGAGAAAAATAGTCAATATCCAATGTTGTAAACATTTGAAATTCAAACATTCATAAAAATGTGATTTGACTTTTTAGTGGACATTTTTTTTTTTATAAAAGTAGACAAACATGAGGAATATTGTATTAAATTTTCAAATCTTAGATATAAAAATAAACGAAAATTGTATATGCCTATAAATAGCTCAACATGAGTCAAAATATTTTGTATATAAAATTTTTACGAATTCTTAACTCGAAATAATTTGCTAATTTTCGTGTTTTTTACATATTTTCTCAATTTTTGAACTTTAAATGCTAATAAAAAACAACTGTGACTAAGGATTTTTAATATTTTTCAAATGTCATTGTAACAATATAGTAGGAGCCTTGTACCAAATTTTCAAGTATTTTTATTCAACAAATAAAGTTTTATGTGACATTCATAGAAAAAAAAACTAATTAA
>NC_042494.1:122989607-122992092 GCF_005508785.2 Acyrthosiphon pisum
TTACAGTCATTCATTTTAAAGTTACACCAAAAACCAAAATCAATTTTCTGGAAAACAGATTTTGTTTAAAAATTCCCGTTTTTGGGAATGTGTATGGTGAATCCTAGAACATTACGTTGGTAAGTTATATATTATACTTATATAGGTAATTATATATTTATATTGTATGATTAACTTATAAAGCCGTAACTATATTGTATTTGTATATCATTGGAATAATATTGTAGATGATTAATTATGGACTATAGGGAATGGGTGCAAGCTGGTAAATATTTGTTTGCCTCTCGTAAAAAAAAATTGATTTACGCCATTGATTCCAACTTTGTATTTGTGAAATAATAATATACAGGAAATATAGGTATAATAATATAGGTACTTTTATTGCACCATTTGTACTTTGTACATAGTACAATAATTGTACAGTATCTTTATTGTAATGTTTACAATAAAGATACCGTATATTCTATATATACATAAAAAAATTACAATCATGTAGGTACTAGAAAATTGTTTTGTCAATCAATAAAATAGCGTCAATTAGAAGTTTTAAAAATGTTAATCATTAAACAAATTACATCGTTAAGATTTCCAACGTAATGTCGTTATTGGAAATAGTAAATAGCAATAACTAATTTTAAAACCTTGTTAAAATTAAAAGTCTTTTCGTCTGTAAAAATTAATTAAATTAAATATCCAAATGTAACAAAATTTACTGTTTTTAAAACTAATAAAAAAAAACCCCCGTGAATTTGCTGTGCTGTATTAAATAGTAGGTATCGAGTGTCCTCGTCATTGAGCGCAGGCACGGAATAATTGGATGTGTTAAATTTGAATTCAATTGCATAAGCAAAACTATTCTGAGAGTCTGTCACCCACTCATCCCATATCTCTAAGCATATTTTATTGTACTATATTTATATTACTATTAGTAATTTATTTTTCTATTACCTAGTAAATACTGGTAAGTTAAACTAATTTTTGATAAAAAAAAATACATATTATTATATTGTTAGTTAAAAATATTACTAGTTGTTAACCGACGTACCTACAGTGAAGCGGTGTTAATATAAAAAAAAAGTTTTATAGTCTAAATAGCTTAAAATAAATCTAAATACCTTCTTTGAAATAATTTCGCTTTGTAGTTATAGTAATTATAGTGAATAAAAAGTTTTATAGTCTAAATAGCTTAAAATAAATCTAAATACCTTCTTTGAAATAATTTCTCAATCATATTGAGTAGTCTTTCTGAATAATTATTTTTGAATTATAAAAAATTTTTATTCATTGAATTAATTATTTCTATTAGGTACGATTAAATAACCAAATCGTTATTTTTCGTTTAAATATTAAATTTCATAAAAATTTGAACTTGAAATGTCTATAAAATACAATTGTGCATATGTATTTTAGAGATTTTTATGTTGCCCAATAAAAACTTATGAGGAACCTTGTATTAAATTAAGTTATTAAAACTGAATATTTGTTATACATTTTTAAGTATTAAACAATATAATGTGCACATTTTTGTGTTTGGTCGATTTGTATAATTTCTTTCGGAATTTAATAAGTAATAACATTAACATATAATATCAGTCTATAGGGATTTCGTTTCTACTCATGAATATTTAAATTTCAATGTCTCTATAATTCTTTGCAATCGGGACATTCCACAATCTGTATCCTATTGTTAGTTATAAGTTATAACCAATTTATGAATTCCAAATTTTGTTTTATGCGTAAATAATGTACTATTATTTGGAGTAGTGTCAATGTCTATTGTCCACCCCCTTCAATCATATCCACATATCTTTTTTTTTAAACAATCATAAACCCACCAGTTACCAAAATCCTAATTAGCTGTCAATCTTATTAACACACACAGCTATTATAGTAATCATAAATTATATGCGTTGAATGTGACAAGGATCACAATCACCAAATCACCTATCAAAAGATACTACCTACCAAAGATCGCCAAAAACAACAGCTCTGGCGTTGAGCTAATTTTAAGGAATGACTAGTCGTCAATTCAATTCCCTGTAAAACCACCGGTAAATCATTACAAAATATGTCATAAAAATACACTTAATCCTGAAGAAAAATGGCCTAACCTCTTCCCAATACTCCACATCATGACAATCCATCATAATGTTTCTATTACTTCCAGAGTTGGTGTATTTTTTCATAAAAACGTTATTTTTATTTTTAATGGTTTTTTTTTGTTTTAAACAAAATAAATTGTTTCAGTTTTAATTAGTTTATAACAGTATTGTAAACAGTATATTTAAAATAACTTAATTTTAATTTAACTGTAATTTACTTATATGCCAATATGCCGTGTACTAACTACTAATATATGTTTCACTGTTTATTTATTACTTATTTTAAATTTTAAAAATATTTGAAATGTATTTTACATATTTTCTGATAGAATGATTTTATGTGGACATTATATTATGTATATATTAACTATTAAGTAAAATCA
>NC_042494.1:122992192-122993434 GCF_005508785.2 Acyrthosiphon pisum
TTAACGTTATGACTTATGAGTAGAAAAAACTAATAACCTACAAATCTTAAAAATTGACTTAAGTTCTCCAAACTTTTGAAAAATACGCCTATAGTAATTAGTCATTTAAGAATAGGTTTGTCACCCTCCTTGAAAACTGTCTAAGGACCTAGGTTATTCATAGAATTGTTTAGTAAGTGTTTAGTAAATCTTAAAAAATAGCTAAATAAAACTAAAAACATAAATAAGCTCGGTTTTTACTTATTTGTAATAGCAATTACAATCTAGACTTTGGTTTTAAAGCTTTAAACCAAGCATTATTAAAATTTAGAAATTTTACGATTATAAGATGTATGATTAATCATTAATAATAATTATAATATTAGTTCCTGTTTAAAACATATAAGAATATAAAAAATGCTGTTATTTTATTTAATTTTTATTCAGTGTTAACAAACTGTACGCATAATAGGTCCAGTCGACCGAGTCATTATCAAGATGTCATGTAAATTTAAACATTGAACCAATATTTCATAATTTGTATGACTGTATACACATACACCAGGAAATCTGTATATTTTATCAAGGGAAATATAGACATTATTTTTATTGATTTATTATAATATTTTATATTATTACCCTATCTATAAAAATTAATTTTTGTTTATATTCGTCCTCTATATACTTAAAAATTACTGGACCGTTTTCAATAAAAGTTATATCAATAGGCCTTAAGGAGGGTTAGTAGATTCGTTTTTCGACCAATATAGGTTCGATTCACAGATGAATTCAATTTTAGATTACGCAAATTGAATATTCTATTTTTTAGATTCTGAGTGGAACGATGAATGTATTGAATTTACAATGATGTGTGTTTTTTTTTTTATTTTTTTTGTATCTGTGTACACGAAAAGTAGTCGAAATAATGCTACGATTTTCAACTTCAGTATCTTGTTCGATCGGAAAGTGAATATCGTTGGTGCATTGGGGAGGTCAAAATTTAAATTTCCCAGTAGTTTTCAAAAGCGCCGGGAAAAACAAAAGAAAAAATTAAGGAAAAACGGGAATTTTTACGAAAATCGATTTTTCACAAAATTGAATTTGGTTTTTGGTGTAACTTTTAAAAAATGACCGTAGATACATGAAATTTTGACTGAATGTTTATCTTAGCATTTTCTATACACCATAAAATTTTCAAATATTTTGATTTATTTTGAGCTCTTTACGGACATTTTCATTTTCCATTTTTTTTTTATTTTTTTT
>NC_042494.1:122993484-122993756 GCF_005508785.2 Acyrthosiphon pisum
GGATTTTGAGGTACCTTTGCTATTTGGCTTAGAAGTAACCATGGTTAAAGTTGTTTTAAACATTGTGCTTTAAACCACCTTGTTTTAAACATATATGTTTTAAACCGTTTTGTTCAATGTTTAAAACCAATAAAACATATGTTTAAAACAGTGTAAAATCCAAGTGAATATTGTGTGTTTAAATAATTATTATTAAATAATTATATATCTATTACCCGTCCTTAATTTTATTTTTTTTTTAAATTGTATTGAATCAATTATAAAGTTTAAAA
>NC_042494.1:122993856-122998865 GCF_005508785.2 Acyrthosiphon pisum
GTGACAGTGCTATATGTATATTAGTGTATTTTCTAAATTTTTTAAGAACCAACTCAGATACAAATATTTTAAAAATTAATTATAAATAAATATGTTACTTTTTTCAATAATATTCAACTAGTATTTTTTCTTACATGTTGAAACATTTTTTTATTTTTTATTTTTTTTTTGTTTCTTGGTTCAGAAGTTTTTTGTAACCACAAGAACAGTAAAAAGTAAGATTTTTAATTAGATTTCTTTAAAGTTTTCATTTCAACAAGTGTTATAACTTGACAATGGATTTTTGAATAATATATAGCAATGACACTGTATTGATACATTATCGATTAATACAGTTAGTTTTAAATATATAGTACAATAAAAAAAAAAATTTAGTAAAAATAGATAAAATTTAAATAAAATACTTACATATCGATTGGAATATAATTGATGTTCATGTGATTCAGATAATGAGGCATATATGGACCATCACGAGGATGTGGAAATGTTTTAGAATTTCTATTTCCATTAAAGTCACTAGACTGAGTAGAACTCTCAATTAACCCTGGAAAGATAATACAATAATATTCATTAATAGCTATACTAATTTATAAATAACTTATTTTATAAATTTCTATTATAATAACTATAATATTATGTACAATATAGGTACATACATAAATATTAAAATAAATATATGATATTATAATATATATTTTATGTTTATGTTTTTATTTTTATTTTAGATAATGAGTTAAACACAAGAAAAGTATTGGTTTTACAATAATTTTTATATTTTTTCAATGATGCCTCAGAAGGAGAGCTTGTTTTAAAGTGGCATTATCTATAGATAAGAAATTTAGTTTAGTTGGTATTGACATTTTTATTTTTTATGTAGTTACCCTTAGCACAGGAAATTACTACAGACTTTATGATGAACTTAAACAATTATAGTTACCTATTTAGTAGACCTACGCAGATTTTAATTAAATGATTTACAATTGAATACCACAGACAGATATTGTAACACAGTGGCACAACAAATTCTTGCATAAAATCTTTTAAAAAATGTATAATTGATAAAATGTGGCAAATAATAATTTATTTGTGAGTCAGGCTAATGACCTCAGCTGTCGAAACCTTTATTCTTAAATAAAAAAAAAAAAAAAAAAATTTATTTGAACATAACTTATTTTATTTATACAAAATGTACTAGGTTTATTTCAATTTTTAATTCAAAATTAATCTTAAAAAAGTTATAATATATTATTTTTTACTTCAATAACAAAATACTAGATAATGTAACATACATTTTGTAAATGTAACACTGCTATTTTAATTAAATAATATGTATTCTAATTTAGTCTGAAATCATTAGTAATATTCAAAATTTGATAAATTAGTTTATTAATTATTAATTAAATTATTTTTTACTTATATTATATATTTATATCAACATATTTTGTTATTAAAAAGTCACTATAAGCACAAATAAATAAAAAGAGAAAATAATATAAAATTAATTATTCCTTATTTATCTAGTTGTTAGTTTAAAAAAATGTTATATGTATTGTAGATTATACTATAAGTTATAGCATATTATTTAAAATGGTTAAATTGAAAGTTTAATATTATATTGGTAGTACTTTTATTATATTATATAATATTTTACTAGATGTTAATTTATGTTTAAGTTCCATTACATTATGATTACTTGCACAACACTTACTACACATGAGAATATGTTTTTAATTGTCAAATGAATTGTTTCATTGCTAGCAAAGTTTATATTATGATTTTAATTGTGAGGCATACTATTCAGAAGTAAATTTGAAGGTTATCATAATAAATTAGAATAAGTTATTGTTTTTTTTGTTCAAAAAATAAATTTAAGTATTGGAAATAAAAATAATTTATTTATAAAAAAATTTAGTTATGAATTAAAATAAATTAATAATGGTTAAAGGTACATCATAAATCATCAACTTTATCAACAATATAATATTATCTATAGATGAACAATTAACTTACAAGGTGGTAATACACTTAGGTGTTCAACACTAGTCAATGCAGTGATTGGTTGCCTTGATCGAGGTTCACTTTCAGTAGCAATTCTAAAAAGCAAGTATAAAGGCAGTACTATAATCTATAGGTAAATACTAATAAATTATATTTTTCTAAACATTTCTAGAAATAAATAATAATAACAAATTAAAATAATGTATACTGTAATAAAAGTAATATAGAATATAAAAATAATCTTTATCTAAAGTATGATAATATGTAATGTATATTAAATTTATGAGGGACAAACCTGAAACTAGCTTGATCCAAAAGTTGTTGATTTTGATCTTCTCTAATTCCTGTTAAATAATTAGTTAAATTTGGTCAATACTTATAATAATAACTATGATTTTAACCTGGAGGTGGTGGTGGAGCTGTGTACTGAGGTACACGCATTCCCATATGTAGGTGTTGTATACGCCTTTCATCTTGACGGGACTGTATAAATGATTCTAATGTTATTTCGGAGCTGTTTGTAGGATCTGTTCGTCTAAAATAAAAATAAATATGGATTTATTTAATAAATAATTGTTTTTAAAATAGTTAAGCTATAGTACCTTTGGTTAGTATCAGGTTTTGTTACCGTTGCCAATCGATAATCAACCATATCTGCTGGTCGACTATGGTTAATTTGAGGTATAGGATATACATCAGAGCTAAAATAAAATAATTTCTTTAATGCATTTAATTAAATTATGTTATTCACCAGTTTATTTTAATTGTTTATAATAAAAACAGTTTTGCAATAAGTAAAATTAAATAGGCTATGATAATAAATTGTAGAAAACTCAATAGAAGATACTTCAATTTCATGACTATTATTTTTTGACATTTTTTATTACATTCATTATTACTTAAAACTTTATATACAGTTTTATATACGAGCAATTAAAATTATTGTGCATGAAGTAAAAAATATAGTATTATATTTGGTTATTACAGCCTAAATTATTTTACTTATTGGCTATGGCTAGTTTAAATGTGTGGTATCTGTTAAAGAGAATAATGACATATATTATATTATTATATTATCCCTTTGAAGAAAAGATAAATATTGTTTTATTTCAGTAGTAAATTTACTTTTGGTTATAAGTGTTAGGGAGTACAGATGTATCTGATGCACATTTAGGAACTGTTGGAGGTACTCTTCGATAACTACGATATTGAGATGTTGGAACTGGTTCGTTTGAATCCCGCCCAATCATACCCATTCCTAAAAATTTCCAATGTTTTCTGTCCAAACTGCTACCTTTTGCTTGATCTTCTTTTGCCAAATTCTTTTTTTGTTGTTTTTTTAATGAATGAAAACTTTTATCCCTAAAGAAAAATGTAATTAATATTTTGGTATAATTATGCATAGCAATAAATATTTATACTAAACTAGTTTCAAATTTTATAGCTCACAGTAATTTTGTCTAGATTCATTAATCTAACGTTTCAGTTTTACTAAATACATTTAACTTGAAAAACTAAAATGTTTCAAATTTCTTATTAATAATAATTAAGGGGCCCGGTGCCGGTTTTTCAACTTTTCCGCAATTCTATAAAATTTGAAAATGTTATTTTATATTTTAGTTGCCACCTCAATTATAACACTTTTCCACTAATCTACTACCCGATACCAATTTAGGGAGAGTTAACAGGGTGTATTATATCGAAAAAAATGACTTCACGGGAATAACTCTCAGGCTTTGTAGAATTGTCGGATTTTGATGACTATTTTTTTATCTGAAAGAAGAAGACTTCCTACAGCCCGCATCAATTTCTAATTTTGTATTTTATTTCAAATAATTGTATTCAAAAATTTGTAAAAAACGCTTTTATCTTGTATTTTTTTAGACATATTATAAAGTTTGAGAATAAAATATTGAAAAACAGAGATTGATACGGGCTGTAGAATAATATAATTTCCTCTAGCAATTAAAAAAATAGTTATGAAATTTAGTTGATTCTACAAGGCGGTATTGTTATTCCCGCAGAGTATATTCTTTAGGACAATAAATAGGGCATAAATATGAAATATGGAAGTTAATTGAAAGCTTATTTGAGATTAATAATAAAAAATAAATAAAAACTACATTCTTATAAAATAAACTGTTAATTTTCAGCAAATAAGCAACATTTAAATTATTAGGTATTCTAGCCCAAGTATCCACACTGGTGGGCCTCCCTCCTCACACCATTTCATGTTATGTACCTTATATTAGATATCATATGTACTTATTGTATTGTATATAAATATTACATATTGTAAATACTCAATTTTATCTATTAAAAAAAAAAAAGTTAAGGAATAATAAAATATTTAATAGTAGCTCTTACATTTTGATTTTATTAGAACTTGTGTTATGATTTGAATGTGATCCCATGTGACTTGAAAGAAATGTAGAAATATTCTTAAAAGCTGAACTTGTGAAAGAAGAATCATGTGATGTTCCTGGTTTTGATAAAAATGAATCTACCAGTTCATGGTTTTCATTTAAGTTTTCATCTTCTTCACCATCAGTCTCACTAACGGCTGCAATATCTAACAGTTACAGACATTTAAATGTTATTTTAATTTTTTTTTAAAAGGTAATATGCAATGTTAAATTACAAAGACAAAGTTTACGTTCCACGCATTCCTACAAAATAAAACATAAAGGACTATACCTAATATATTTATTAAAATCTTATATTATTGTTAACTTATATTAACAATAAATAATCTATATTTAATATATAAAGAAGTAAAATTGTTTGTTGGTTTGTTCGGGAACAATCTCTGGAACTAGTTCCGGTTTTAAAAATGTTTGATCATAACAAGTTTACCAATTGTATTTTGGATAGAGGGTTGGAACTGCAGGGTTGCAAAGTGTTTTAAACAAAATGTTTTAAACATGTGTTTAAAACGTTTTAAACTAGTGGATTTGTTTTAAACGTTTTATACATAAACGTTTTAAACGTTTAAAACAATTGTTTTAAAC
>NC_042494.1:122999560-123000775 GCF_005508785.2 Acyrthosiphon pisum
GACGGTAATAGATATAATTATTTAATAATAATTATTTAAACACACAATATTCCACTTTGGATTTTACACTGTTTTAAACATATGTTTTATTGTTTTAAACATTGAACAAAACGTTTAAAACATAATATGTTTAAAACAAGTTGTTTAAAGCACAATGTTTAAAACAACTTTAACCATGGTTACTTCTAAGCCAAATAGCAAAGGTACCTCAAAATCCTAACACTGAATTATCAAAATATCTAATGTTACATCGATTCTCACTGCTGTATCGAATACTCAAATTATTCCAGTCAATTATAACCTTACGTAATATTATAATTAGCTTATCTATCTATTTTTGTATTCTGTGTAATAACAATATGTAGGTAACTATTATGTTATACTAAACTGTAATTGAAATACGTGGAATTTTCACCTGATTTTTCAATGAAAAAAAAGGATTAATCTTAAAGTTTAAAAATTCAAATATAACCTGCATTTAAATATTTTGATTAGTCGTAAAATAATTATTTTAATTTAATTTAATAATAACTCCTTATTTCCTGAAACCTAATAAACAACTTCCACTATATAAATGTAAGTATATATTTTATTTTTTAATGTATTTTTTTATTTGTGCAAAAAGCATAATACAATTTGATTGGTTGTAAAAAGTTTTGATTTGAGAACGAAGCCGTAACAATTTACAAATATACTACGATAATATTCTTGTTAATGACATTTAAGAGTTCTGTATCTGTTCAATTAATAACTTTATTTTCAAACAAGTTTTAAAATGCAATTTAATATTAATGTCTTCATTATTTTTAAAAAATATTAGTTAGTTCAAGACTTAATAAACCTAAGCAAACCAATAAAAAAAAAAGGTGGGTAAGTGGATGTCGCTCTGCTGTACAGTAGATTACAAGTGGGTCACTGTATAATGGATGGTATTAAATTTAAATTCAATGATATAATATCATTGTATAAGAAAAACGATTCTGAGCAGAGACGGTATGTCAGTCTAGGTATAAGACATAATATTATATATGGTATTAAAAAAAAATTGACCAACAATAGGTACCTATAATAAATTCCTAATTAATCAAATCACAATATCCATTACGTACTTATAACGCGTTATACATATGTAATTTCGTCCAAATTTAAACCTAAAATGACTATAAAAATAAACTGTGTAAATGTATTTTTTAGATTTTTTGGTAACAGAATTAA
>NC_042494.1:123000825-123001906 GCF_005508785.2 Acyrthosiphon pisum
TATGGGTATCGATCTGCTGTATATATTAGGTTTCGAGTGGGTCACTGTAATGGATGTATTGAATTTGATTCGATAATTTATCATTGGATAAAAAATAAACAATTATTCCCAGCGGTAATGATCTAACGGGTAACAGCTTATACCTATCATTTTTATTTTATGTTATTTTTTTCTATATTTCTATTTAAGTAACTTATTTTGCTAATAGTATACGTCATACGGTACCTAAGTAAGTTAATTTTATTCTTACTTTTAAGCTTTTTAACATTTGTTATTTGCAATGATTTTGAAAACTACTGAGAATTTTTTACTTGATCAGTGCTCGAATTGGTGGTGAGGGGGAGGTGCGCAGGGGGACGGAGCTCCTCTACTATTTTTATTTATTTTTTTGCGTACCCCAACTATATTTTTTTACTTGGACGAGGGGACGGACCAAACTAATGCCCAAAATAATTTTTATTAAAATTTGGAGTGGATCTAAATAATTGTTTTGTCAAAGATAAACCTAATGAATACCTAGTAATTTTACATTTTTTAACATAAAAATATTTTTCATCCTATCTATGGTTTTGACTAGTAATGTTCAACCTTTTTGACTCGCGATCCACTGTTTTTGTAACAATATTTTCACGACTTGTGTCACCTTTGTAGGTCATAAAAGAAGAAAGACATTTTAACTATCATTATATCTACTCTAAAATATGGTTCTTCAATTCATTCATTACTTATTCGAATTTATAATTTATAATTTTATAATTAACTTTTTTTTTTTAATAAAAAGACTTGTCACGACCCATTTTTATAGATTACGCGACCCAAGATTTGGTAGCGACCCAACGGTGAATACCACTGGTTTTGATTTCCTAATGCCTTGCTAATTTTTTTATTATTGTTTGTTTATATTTATGCCTAGTTTAGTAGTTTGCAGATATTATGTACCTACAATAAACTATTGTATTATAAAATATCCGCGGAAAAAAAATAAGTTATGAATTATGAATTCCAATAAGTTATGAATGAATTGAACAATATGCACTCTTATGCACATGATATTACACAAAGCTAAAGTTTTTTCTTTCAT
>NC_042494.1:123002179-123007979 GCF_005508785.2 Acyrthosiphon pisum
TTCTTAATTTAATAAAAATTGTTTTGGGCATTAGTTTGTAAATATCTGTGAACTAGTGTTCACAATTGACATAGGTATGCGTCTGTAGTAGCACAAAGTATAATTATTAAGATATTATCACTGATAATTATTATTTTATTATTTCCTACCGAAATATGTAGGTAGGTATTATTTCTATAAATAAAAATTTCGAAAAATAAGGTGAATATAAAATATAAATCCATATTTACTTACATGTTACATAGGCACATATAGTTAAATATGTTATATTTGGAAATTTGGAAAAAAAAATTTTGTAACTAAGGTGAAATAGTATTGAAAAACTAGGAATTAGTTGGGGGGTGTGGGGGGAAAGCCCCCTATGAGTCTGCGTTGACTAATTTTGCACTTGGAACGCAGTTTATAAATTGTTGGATTGAGCTCCTCTACTTAATAATTCCCAATTCGAGCACTGCTCTTGATCCCTACCTACCTATTATAACCTATTAACGCCCAGGGTGACCGAATTTACCATACGGATAAGATACAAATACGACAATATCTTCTTGGAAGAGACAGAGTCCCAATAAACAATAGCAAAATACTCCATCAGTACACCTTATAAACACTGACGCATCCAAAAATTCCATTAAACCTTTCATCAAAAAATGGAACTTTCCTCATAACCTTAAAAGAAGAGACGAATTCATTATGACACCTCACCCACTCCTTCCTCATCACTAATGAACCTGCTCCAGTATGCAACAAATGTATGCAAGGAGAACTTCTCGATCGACCACATTGTCACTAAGGGATTATTTTTACACGACAGATGAACTGTCTGTACAGTGGCGCAACTCGATAACAAGGGGCCCATGTGAAAATGTCTAGACCGGGGCCCTTACCTGCTAGCAAGAATTAAACACAGTACAGAACTTGGTATAAACCGAACGTGGTTCAAAGTACTCTTTATACTTTTCTAATATCTCCGAGAACAATTTGAAATTTTCACAAAATCGGTCAAGTAGTTTTTGAGAACCTATATAATAGCCACAGCTTACAAATATATACATTTAACTCTCATGTTTGTTTTAAGATATAATTTATTTATTCGAAACCATAAGCGTGTGACGATTTAATGGATCCTTTTACCTCATCTACCAGAGTAACCAACGGCAAACATTTAAAATACTATTTTTTACTAAATATTTAAAAAAAAAAAATAAACAAAAATGTCAATCGTAAATCTCAAAATACCTCTCCGGGTTGAACCAACTGGGTCTAATAGTGAATCTAAACCATTCAGAGACTCTCTCAAAAACACACAAAAAATGTCTACTGGTTTAGGAGGAGATCAATGACATACAAACAAACATTTATTTGTACTATATATACATAGACATAGATTGTTATTATTTTCGGCCACCCGGCACCCAATTCATTTTACCAAGCAAAATTATTATACATTAAAACCTTCCCCGTGACTCGACCGATTTACTAGTGAAAACATTAAAATAAGTAGAGTTCTTTTCGAGATATGCTCGTACATACAAAAAAGAGGCTTCTATTTTATAATATATATATATATGGATTAATAGATTATATTATATTATTTTGTATATTATACATTATAGTAGGAATATCGTATATGAGATCTCGGGGCCCCAAAAATCGGGGGCCCCTGTGAATTGCACACCCAACACTCCCGATAATTGCGCCACTGTGTCTGTACTATGTTCTATTATACTCTGTTGAGATTCGGTAAGAGATGCTGCTGAAGTTAAAAAATCGTGTCGTTCAATATGTAAATCGGTGTTTTCTATAGAACATGGTGTACTTATATATGGTGGTAGATATAAAACAGCATAGGTATTAGAAAAATGGACAAAACATTTATTGACATCATCAGTTGCATTGTACAGCTGCATTTAATTAGTTGTATTATATCATATTTAAGTTAGGTAACTTAAATAGAGGTATGCATAATCTTAATTAATCAAGTATCAACCAACAGTATAAAAATAAAATTGATTTTGTGTACCAGCCACCAGATACTAGCTACTAATATATACATATAATACTACCTATGTCCTATTGTATACGTATGTAAAAACAATTTATAATTTTGTTTTTTTTTAACTGTCCCGTATTTTTATTTTATTTGTAAGGTTATTAGCTGCTCTAAATATTCATGTTGACGTCATTAGATATAACATTGAAGAAATTATACGCTCTTATACGCGGGATAGCCGTTTACTAAACGGCATACTTCTTTGCAACGGATTAACCGATCTCGACCAAACTTGGCACGGTGATAGCATAGATATCGCTGAGTGCCAACAAGTGGTTTTGATCGATATCCTACCTACCATCGATGAATAATCACCGAAAAACTACATTTTGATACCTTAATTTTGTTTCCGTAGAAACATAGATCCACCATAAATCAATGTTTGAGAGTTATATTTGAGAGTAAAAACGCTTCCTCGAACAAAAGCATGTCCCAACAATAGTGTCACCTTAATTTGTACCTTTTCAGTTATCAGAATCTATCAAATCCATGTCATTCAAAAAACAAGTTCAATAAGCTTCGGTGTGTTTAACTCGCTCAGCTCAATTTCTTGCAATCAGCGAACCGCATTGGAGTCCTAGTAAATACGTTACCTAACTTATTATTAGAATCGTTTTTTTAGTTTTTATATTAAGAATTATTTTTTTTTTGTATTACAAAAATATTAATATATTAAGTAGGTATATTATTATGTATTTTCTCAAATTTTAAAATATTATTAAACATTGATTTATATTTTCATGAAAAATGTATTGTATATATTATAGGTACCAGGTTTTTTAGATTCTGATCGGAGTGATATGTGATGATGAATGTATTGATTTTACAATAATATGTGTTTTTTTTTATTTGTCTGTGAACACGAAAAGTAGTCGAAATAATGCTTCGATTTTCAACTTCAGTATCTTGTTCGACGGGAATGTGAATATAGTTGATACATTGAGGATGTCAACATTTAAAACTCCCAGAAGTTTTCAAAAGCCCCAGGAAAAAAACATTAAGAAAAACGGTAATTTTTACGCAACATAAGTTTTGACAAAATCGATTTTGGTTTTTGGTGTAACTCTAAAACAAATAATCGTAGATACATGAAATTTCCACTGAATATTATATTATATTTTCATTTTCTATACACAATAAAAATTTCAAAATATTTTGAATGGTTTTGAGCTGTTTACGGACATTTTAAGTTTTCAATTTGTTTATATTTAAAATGTCAATCAAATTTTATTCGTTAGGTCAAAAAGCTTTAAAATATAATACATTAATACAAGACTGCTAATATTATATTGTTACAATGGTATAGTTGAAAAATATTAAAATTACATAGTCACAATAAATTATTATTTATAAGTATTTAAAGTTCAAATTTTGACAAAATACGAAATAATCACGGAAATGTGCAAATTATTTTGAGATGGAAATTCATAAAATGTTTTCTTTTTTAAACCTAAGATTTAAAAATTTAAGATTCTTCATAAATGTGTCTATCTTTAATAAAAAAAAATGTCTACCGGAATTTCAAATAAAATTTTAATGAGAGTTTGTAGTTCAAATTTTCATAGCATTGGGATATTCACTCGATTTCTCAGGAAGCGATTCTCTTATTTTGTTGTTTTTAAAAACGAATAACTGCAGATACTTGAATTTTACACCATATGTTTATTTTATCAATTCCCAAAGTCGATATTATTTTCAAAATATTTTGATTCGTTTTGAGCTTTTTGGAGAAATTTTCAATTTTTTTAGTTTTATTTCCTGAATTTGTCAATAAAATTTTGTTTGTTGTGTCAAAAAGCGTGACAGTTTAATACTTTAATACAGTACAAGACTTTTGATATATTGGTACAACAGCAGTTGAAAAATACATAGGGACAATTTTTCTTTTAAAGCATTTAAAGTTTGAATTTTTTAAAGTTATTTAACGTTTTTTTTGTTTTATTAAATGTGTTTTTCCCAACCCTAATCCCACTACGACTACGCCACTATTAACTAAAATATAGACTGAATATCTGATATATACAAATATTAATGACAAATAACATTTAAAATATTGTACATATATATAATATTATGGATAATATAAAATATTTTATATTATAATATTTATATATTATAGTCCGCAGCACGCACACATTTGAGTATTTTACAACAAAGTGGTAGGTTTGATTGTACTAATAATATCTATCAAAATATACCAAAATATGATATTATAATTAGGTATGTAAGTTTTACGTCTCCGACAACAATGTGACATTATATATACCACTAAAAAGTAAAAAGTACCTATAAATTTTAATATTCTATTGAATAATGTCATACAAAAATATTAATATAGAGTTGAACTATGTGGGAAGCGTAAAATTTAGGCAGGCTTAGTAATATAATAATATGGCCGAAAATATTGAATACCCTGAACTCAACAATGAAACAAATAATAAATATTATGTGTTATTGAAAATTTAAATAACTTTTTAAGGCCGGTTAAAATCCTAAGTGGACCGATACCTTGCTTAACCGGCGCTGGCCACCCTATATTAAACCTATAACCTAGCCTTTGACTTTTAAGTTAAATAATAGTTTAATAATAGTTCTATTGTTCGGATAATTGTACACAAAATGATATAACAGCTGGTAGACAATAGACTTGCTTACAAAATACCTAAATAAGAATACTTAAATCAATATAAAAAAAAGTTTAAATTATAATACTAATTACCTATACTCAGTAGTTATTAGCAAATAAGTTCATGACATCGAAACGGTGAACATAATATTTTGATGATAGAACTTGCAATAGGTCCGAAATGTCAGTATAGAACCTTTACTTAAAGTTATAATATTAAGTTAAATACAAAATAACATTAATATCACATAGAACATATGTAAATTATTAGAACTTTGATATAAATCAAATGAGTTTAGTATGAATTTGTATCCAGGAGAATAAATTCAATATAAACTATCGGTATCTATGCATTTGATAATTTTTACATGATTTCCTATTATTATAATAAACGTGTGTTTGTAACACATTCACGCTTAAACGACTGCACGGATTTTGATGTGGTTTTAGTTTTAAAAGTATATAGTAGGGGCGTAATTACAGGGGGGATATGGGGGATAGATTACCCCCATGAGCTTTATTTATATATTTCCTTATACCTACAAATAGTTTAAATACAAACTTTTAAATTATTACGAAACTAGAAAAAAACAAAAAGTTTAGTTGTTTTGGTATAAATATTACCCAGCTATAAAAATATTTACCCGGTAAACGGTAAGCATATTTCAAAATATATAATCTGATTCATTTTAATTCGTATTTATTAATAAACACTGGGTGCCCTGCCACACCCTGTACAAAATTACAATACCTACTTCCTACACAATACATGCATATAGATTAAAGTAAGTAAGTAATTCGATAGTGGGAAAAACCACCATTCCAGAAACATAATATATAATAATAAAAAGGTGGGTAAGTGGATGTCGCTCTGCTGTACAGTAGGTTACAAGTGGGTCACTATATATAATGGATAGTATTAAATTTGAATTCAATGATATAATATCACTGTATAAGAAAAAAGATTCTGAGCGGAGACGGTTTGTCAGTCTAGGTATTAGACATACCTATTATAGGTATACTTATCTATAGTATTAAAAAAAAATTGACCTATAATTATAGGTATCAATAATAAATTCCAAATTAATCATATCACAATATCCATCAAGTAACGCGTTATACAT
>NC_042494.1:123008955-123025995 GCF_005508785.2 Acyrthosiphon pisum
TTTCTCGAAACAGTTTTTGCGTAAAAATTCCCGTTTTTCCTTAATTTTTCTTTTGTTTTTCACGGCGCTTTTGAAAACTATTGGAAATTTCAAATTTTTACCTCTTGAATGCACCAACTAGATTCAGTGTCATTCTCTCATAGTTACAGTGTCACACAACTTAGTAATTGATTTTATTTTTAAAAGCTAAAAGTAAAATGGAGCAAAAAAATTAAATTACCAGCAACTAGTAGTACTCCATTGAATTTTTTTAAAAAGATGATTGGACTTGACGTAAGTATTACAATTTTAAATTATTCAAAATACTCAACATTATTAGGCCCGTAATTAAATGTTTTAAAATTATTATTTAAGAAAAACAGAGAAATCTGATGATTTATCACGGGCAAAGCCCCCCACAAGCTTGCCATACAAATGTATTTTGATCCCCCCACCATGAAATATTCTCAATTACGCCACTGGTATATAGTGGGGAAAGTTTTAGCTTTTAGGTATAATATGATAGTCATAAAACCCAAATAAGGTAGCTGTTTATATAGGAAATTTTGTAAATCATGGAATTTATTTTTGATCACCATGGTATATGAGTTGTGGATAATTTATGTCAATATATTGAAAATATTCTTCACACTATTATTCACAAAGTTTAATATATTGAATATTTGAATATTGAAAATATTCTTCACACTATTATTCACAAAGTTTAATATATTGAATATTTGAATATTGATAATATTATTCACACCATTATTCACAAAGTTTAATGAAATTAATCATTGAAAAATAATTAAAATTTTTAAATATAAAATACAAAGTATTATCTTTATAGTTTATATTATGTTACGATATAAATTTATATACACCTACCTATATGTCAGATATTGATTGACATCGATTTATTGAGTACTAGTAAAACCTTCACTAAAAATATATATTACATCCTAATATTAAAAAGATAATTTAATTATAGCATATAGGTATGTTAATAATAATTAAATAATAGTTACAATTTACTAACATTTATTAGCAAAGAATTTAAGTACCTACATATATTATTATAATGGTGAAAAATATGATACCAGCTAGTTTATTTCATATTATTTAATATACCTAACTATGTTGATTTAAAAAAAATGTATGTCTGTTAAATTATAATACATGAATAGTTCATGACCTTAGTTTTGTACCTACTCAAAAATATGTTGAAGGTCACATTATTAAACATCATTGAATCAAATCACACATTCACTTACTAAAGTTTAATTTAATATTGAATAACTTTTTACTTGAAATAAAATATTATATTAATAGAAAAAATTTAAATAGTAGGCATAATAATTTGGTTTTTAATATGATATTTTTAATTTACGTATGACTCGGCCAACCAGGTATTATACATTTATATTATATCTACATGTCTG
The DNA here is from genome assembly GCF_005508785.2 of Acyrthosiphon pisum. Lineage (NCBI taxonomy): Eukaryota > Metazoa > Arthropoda > Insecta > Hemiptera > Aphididae > Acyrthosiphon > Acyrthosiphon pisum. The sequence continues at coordinate 123,010,377 of NC_042494.1, forward strand.
CAGTAAAATTCAAATTAAAGATCCAAAATGTACACATTATTGTTAAAAAAGAATGTGCCTACCTATTTCATTATATTATTAGAAATTGTTATGGTCATTAATCATCATTATTGAAAACTAAATAAAATATTATCCAATTCAATTCGAAAATATACTATACATTTATATTTTATAAATCATGGTTTTTATTATTCAAACTTCAAAACTATTAATTACGGGAAAAAAGAGTGTTCAGATGAAGATACGAAGAATAAACTCTTAATATATTATATAGGTACCCACCTATAGTCTTACTTACGTATTATTTTTTGACACTTAGGTAACATAGGTAACCTAGGTTAATGTTAACAAAACTATTGTTATTGATATAAGTTGAGTACGTACCTAATAGTTATTAATTTTAGTTATCTCAAAACTTGAAATATAGGAAAAATCGTATAAGTGTATAATTAATATTTAATAATAAGTTTTATTGCTATATTCCTACATTGTTCTTGTTTTATTGTATCATTTAGACCACCAACGTCAAACAATTATACAATATTGCATTGCCCATCTTAACGATGTGTTAATTGTATTGTTAATAAAATATGTATTTATTTTGACACTTAACTTTTTTCTCTTTAAGTAGGTCTGAATAATAGATATTTTAAATTTGTTTTTTATATAACTCAGTGGTAGCTACTAAATATTGAGCGTAAATGCATAATTTAAATGTAATATACCTATAAAACGTTGAGGGCCGTTCTTACAATGTCCGGTTAAGTATCGGTTAAGACTAACCGGTAGAATTCTATCGGTAGGTAACACAAAACAATTCTGCCGGTTAGCGTTATCAGACACTTAACCGGACATTATAAGAACAACGAACGGCCCAAATTAAACTATACAATACAAGAATACAAGATATATATTTTATTAAGTAGGTAGGTAATAATAGTATTACATTAATTAAATATAATATAATTATATAAATATGTGTATAACATATTATTGTATCATTGTGTACCCATAATGTATACTGTATAGTGTATATTGTATACAGGTGATCATCAGATATCCGCGTTCGAAAAATGGATCAGATCTCCACCATTTTTGCAACACAAATTTCTCTTATCAGCACGTATGTATCTTAATCATACCAATAAAGTATTTAAGAATGTACAATAATGTATAATGTACATATAATATAATATGCAATAAGGACCTACTACATTATAAATACATTCATATAGTTTATTTTTAAGAAATCAAAAACTCATTTAAATATAGGACAACTCAAATCTCAAAGTCGCTCTTCTTATCGGTAAATTTGTATTTTTTAACTTTATATTTATTATAGATAGGTCAAGGGTTGCTTAGATAGGCTACAACATAATCCAATAACAATTCTAATATAATAATTTTACTTATAAGTTATAATCAATAAAGGGCATTGGCCATTGGGCATTCCAGGTATACCTAGGTAAAAATATATATGTATGTACCTAGGTATAAATGTTAATTATTTCGTAAATATTAAGAATAAACTGTTTATATTATTTGATCTTCAAAAATAACTATAGTACCTATTTACATCGAATTGAATTTTTGTGGTACCTACCTATCTCAGATATATAGGTAGTAAATTTGTAATTGCGATTATCCAAACAAATATGCCTATACCTATATGATTTCATAAAATTGAAATTTTAATTTATAATTTAATATCTATAGGGGTTTGAACTTTAAATGGATCGATATTCTTTGAAGCAAAAAAATATTGCTAATCAAGAATGTAAAGCCGATAATATTGCGGTTATGAGTTATCCCGATGAAACTCCCCCAGATAGTTGTGAATTATGCAGGCGATTAATATTGAGGTCTGTCAGTCGGGACATATTAAATCACAATTGGGAAACATCAATATGGCGCTATTACGCAAAGGTTTATCTGTGTAAAAACTAAAAGGTGATACCTGCATAACCGACAATCGATCGCTTATAAATATTTATAGTAAAACCCATTATACTTTTCTTTTTACCGCCAACCCAAGTCCATTCTTTTTCCAACTAAACCAAAAAAATGGTCTTTTGTATAAAATACTTCAGTAAAAAAAAAAAAAAACAACTTTATCATATAGCTTCAGTTGTAGGTGGTAGGCAAAGGAGAAAATCGGAGGAGATCATTTTGGATCCATAAAAATAGAAATTACAATTCGTCGAGAACAAACAACACGACGTAGGATATAATATTGAGATACACAAATAAACTTTTTATTGCAAAAGGCAAATACACGTAAATAAAAAGCAATAAATTATACTAATTGTCTGACTATCAATAAAATATTGAATATTAGAAAATCTTTAGTGAACGGGCGCAACCGTGAATCAGAATTACTTTTCATGAAGAACTTTTTCAAAGCTACGATTCGCGAACTTAATATAAAGATATTAATGTGAAAAAGTGTTCATCATTATCGGTAACACCTTACATATAATCTATTTTAATTTTAATTCACAATAAATTATACCCAGGTTTTTAAATCGTAATTACTAATTAGGTACCTTTTATTATATTATAATAGATGCATTGTCCTGTAGACTTGTAGTTAAGAAAACATCACACATTTATACCACAACAGTAGTACAGTATACACGCGCACGTATGACGTGTTCTTTTTAGATTTTTTTCTCCTCAAAGTTTTAATTTAATTTAATTATTTAACTATGGCACCGAGACCGACTCAATGGTAGGTACCAAGTATACTATCGTATATGATTCCTACCGTTATTCTTACATTATTTTTTTTAGTTTAGTTTAAATATAAGAAAATTAAAATTAAGCCCGTACAAAAATAATTCAAATATAACAAGAGTAAATTACTATAATTCTTATAAAATTGTGCACAGTACATTAATAGAATATGATTAATGTTTACAATTTATAGCCAACTGATATTACTATACCTATTGGTCATTGGTGTAATAAATAGATGTATTAAAAGCAAAAATTCCCACAAGTTACAAGTTGAAAAAAAAAATAGTTGTGTGATATTGTTTATATTTTTAATTTTAATTTAATTGTACTAAGTATTGTAAATTTACAAAATATTATGCATGTGTACCTAAATTATACTTATTTTTAATAAATTATAATATCAATATCGTGCGAATGCTATATTATACCTATATGTATATTAACAATAATATATTATACGCATACCTATTTACTATTTAGTAACTACCTATTTTTACTAAATTACTGATGACTATAGTTATCTACTAATTACTAAACACCTATAATAGTCAATAAATATTAATTTGACAATATTTGGTAGATAAATTGTAAAATGTATTAGATACATAAAGTAAACCAATTTAAAATAGGAATGAAATAACCATAATATGGAAAGATTTAGATTTTAGGCATTTGGTATTTTCAAGATCAGAAATCGATTAGGTAGTTAATTAGTAGGTAGGTACATATTATTTTAGTCATTAGATAATATTGTACTGAATCGATATATATACATAAAATAATCGCGAACCGAAACTTTGAAAGAACCTTTTGGTAGTGTAATAGTGAAAATAAAAAATAATGTACTTACCAATCTAAGGAAATTACGAGTACTTATATTTAATTTTTCTCATAATTATTTTAATTATTTAGGAGCAGAACATAATATTATTATCTATAGTTACTTATTAGTTGATACTAAGTTATAATATTGACACATTTTTTAAATTTTATCATATTAAATAATATTATTGATAGTAGCAAATAATTAATGATGATAATTTTAAAGATATTGTTATCTTTATATTTATATAATTTATTAATAACCGTAGTAAATAATTATACTATATTTTCAAGGGCATTTCTAGAAAAGGGCAAGCAAGAGCAGTTTTCGTTCTCGTTTAACATTATACTGTTAGTATGACCTTCCATCATTTTATACATTTATTGGTGTTAAAAACAAATGAGTATATACATAACCGTACTATGTACATTATAATATGTTTTAAAAAATATGAATCAAAGAAAACTACTTTATAAATTGTTCTTTCGTTGGAAAATATATAATGAGAGCCTTGACATAGATAATAAACAATAAAATGAAATAATTTTAAAAAATGTCTAGGCCTATTGCTTAATAATATAGTGGCGAAAAGTATGTTGAATAAAACAGAAATGCATAAAGGTTACTCAAAAATGTTCCCGTCGTTTTACTATATTTAATTACTTTTTATATTTAAGTACTACATCAATAAATTTAATTTAAGCTATTGGAAAATATAAAAATATTCATTATGATATCTATAACTGTCGTTATTTTTTAAAATCATTAGGTAACCTATTTATATTTATTTTATAATAAAAAATTTTTTATTAAGATAGGTAGAATTATATTTTATTTCATTTTTAAATTTAACGAAAATATGTTTAATACTATATTATAAATAGTTTAAATTTAGTATATTACAATTCTGCAACATTGCCAAATGTTTTCCATAATTTTACATAACTAAAGTAAACATTATACAAGCGTAATAACAAGTTTGGTAATATAAATTAATTTAATAATCTTTATAATCTAGGCTTTATAGTTAGGTATAGCTACATATTGAAATATTTTAATATTTGATGTACAACTAAGTATTTTGATCATTTGTTTATATTAGGTAATAGTGTAATACCCTTTCATAAATGGAAACGAAATATTTAATAATAGGCTTTTACAATAATAGCAGCAATAAACAAATGTGAAATTTAATTTATATTAGGTACAATACAGGTAATATTATAATATATTTAAATGTAAATTTAAATGCGTAAATTAACTTTCAACGATATGTTTAATACATTTTAAAGTATTAAAAATTAACTTATTCAATAATTCAAAAAATAAATAACAAAATGCACACCTGACACCTGTTGACCGTTCGAAGGATAACGTGCCGGATAACAAACTAAAAAGAAAAATTAAATTACCGCGCTTGTTGGTCGTCTGTGACCTATATAACCTCAAAACTCGTTCACCTTGCACAACCTTGCAGCTGTGCGAATGTGCCCGATGGTGATCCTGCGCAGTGAGCGCTCGTGATAATAGCACGTCAATAATACGATTACACGAATATTATTATTTATTTATTTAATGCTAGTCGTATGATGTCTCAACGAAAATTAATGGTATTTTTTAGCATTTTTATCATATTTATCGAAGCTAAATGTGTAGGTACTTACAGAAAATATCGATAGAATTCTTCCTATTATGTGTGAACCAGTACGAAAGACGTCCGTCCACTAACCGAAACCAATGCCTAGTGAACAAGTGAACCTTCCACAAAACTTATATGTATGTGCTAATATAAAACGATAACGTTCGTTTAATAATTTTAATATTCTATTCCACTACATGTTTACTATATAGCTGCTGATAACCGTGTAAGATGTTAAATACTATATAGTCCATTATGACAATGACATCACAATCCCCCTCCGTGCATTGAACAATATAAACAAGACCCAAGGTATTGGCTGTACAATTAAGTATTAACTATTGTAGTCGGCAGACTTTTGAACTGTGCTGCTATCTAACAGATAATGTTTTTCCGAAAAACTTTTGAACTTTCATCCACTTATATCATGTACTTGTCTATGCATCTACCTAGGTAGTTTGAATCCAGCTCCGCCCGGAACGCATGAACATAAATTCAAAAATATGATATTATAAGATAAGTCCCAAAAGTCGCGTATCACCCTAAATACCACTGTGGTAAATCAAAAGACGATTATACGGTTTTTTCATTAGAAAATATTTTTTTAATCCATAAGTACTTTTAAATTGTAAATTGCTTATAGATTTCTGTTGACAAATCCAGCTCATTTATAAATGATGTATTTATAAATACATAATATATTGACTAACCATGGAAATACTTTGGTAATGTAGAACTTTTGCGACACACAATTGCAGTATACTGTTATTACTGTCAGGAGCAATATACTTGAAAGGTGGATGGACATTGGGCAAGTAGGGGCATTTATCCCCCTCCCCTTCCGACTGTTATTCTTCACGGTTTTTACTGTTTAGTGTTTCAGGTCAATGGTCATAATTACGGCTAGTAATTAGTATTTTAATACGATTATAACGATTCGTTAGTAATTAGTATCATAAAAATAAATTACCTCGAATACAGAGGATAACTGCATGTGCATTTTAAAATTATTAATTAGAAATGATCGCCGATTCGGTTAGGTTGTAAGCTGACTGCTAGGTACATTTATTGACATTTATAGAAAAAAAAAACTGAAATTTAAAATTGAAAATGTCTATAAACAGCTCAAAATGAGTCGAAATATTTTGAACATTTTATCAAGTATAGGAATTGAAAAAATAAACATATGGCGTAAATTTGAAATTTCAAGTATCTACAGTTCTTCGTTTTTGAATGACAGTAAAATAAGAAAATAGTTTTATTTAATTGACTCATTACGAAGCTAATGATATAGTACCAGCTATAGAGCCAGTGGCATAATTACGAGGGGGAGGGTCTATTGATGGAGTTTTTTTCTGTTATGATAAAGAAATAATTAGAAAATTCATTCAAAAAAGTAAAAATCTTAGCTATAATTTATTACAATTATTAAAAATGTAAAAAATATATAATTGTTATTTTGCAATGAAAATTTAAATTGTGTAAAGATAATATTTTCAAAAAGTTAAAACTATGAAATAATGAATGTGTCTTCTTAAATGGATTACCACTTACCTTTTATGCTTGTATATGTGTAGCACGCAAATTGTTTGTCCTCTCTCCTTAAAAATGAATGCGGACGCCCTTGGTCGTGAGTTTAAGTTAGGTATATAACTTGAAACTTCATACTTCAATATTTCTTAATTGTTTTCATATGCTTAACAATAATTTTCAATCGTGATGTACATAATTATTTTGTGTGTTAATTGTATATTTTTTCATTAATATGACTAATCGTATGCTTCGTTTTTTAATTTTAAATAAATTGTTGTTCGTAATCATAAAATTTAGTTACCTGTAGCCCAGCTATTTCATTATAATGTGTACCTATATTTATTTGAGCGAGTTTCACATAAAATTATTTTTTCATACACTTACTATAACAGGTAGGTACTGACCTTTTTTCAGAGCATTATAAATACCTTAAAACGACTATATTCTGTAGTAGGTGTAGGTTCAGTGGCGTAGCCAGGGGTGGGGTAGTTTGGGTGTTTAAACCCCCCCCCACATTGACATTTTCCCTCCTAATAAATATATTGTTTATAGGGTTCGGGACTGCTTGCAATTTATAAATTTGTCTTATGAAATGGCGAAATTAAATACAAAGTTTGAATTTACATATTTGTGTATTTTTGAACTTAAATGTGCATACAATTGTCGGGAAAAATTATATTTGGATAACATTGAAAAATATCTTATAGACGATAATTTTGAGATTTGGGGAGGCAGAAGCCTTTTATAATACCAAACTATAATGAAATTGAATAAGCTTAAAAAAATTAAGTTAATGTTTGGGAGGGGCAAAGGGCTGTTAAAGTTGTTGGTGGAGCTTGGCTACAGTTGGCCATATATGTTCGCATATGTAGGATTTCATAAGTCTCTTTGTGACAAAACTGTGTTTAAACTATAATTGATATCTAGATTGTAGATTGGACGAAGAAATGAACATCAGTAGATATAGGTACGTGTTCGTTTATCAAGGTGTTCATATATCACGTTATTCGTTATTACTTATTTATTAACCTAGTACCTATTGTATGCCAGTATTTTTAAAAATAAAGTTGTTATTTATTTATATATCAGGTTTATATACCTACATATTTTTTAGTTTTTTACTACCAAAATTGCAATATGTTTTATGATTTTTTATAAATAATATAAACATGTTGCTACATAGTACATATACCTATTTAAGCATATTTTGAGAATTTCAATTGCATATTTCGATAATTTTTAGTGCAACAAGTCAAGTCCTGAACCCTAAATTTATTTATATACGAAAACTGTAAAAACTTTGTTTTAATCTGAAACACTTGAACAACGTCGTCTGCGATTAGATTTGTACTTTTCGTATAAACTTTTTTCAGGAAATATAGACTGTCCTGAGTTCCTAAGTCGCTTCTCCTTCCATACCCCTATTCGTAACTCCCGGTCTAAAAACACTTTCTATCTAAACACAGAGGTAACTAATTACGCAAGCAATACTCCCCATCATAGAATTATGAAAACTATAAATAAATTAAATATCGATCTGTTCATATCACCAAACTTCAACTCATTCAAAAATTATTGTAATTCCTTACTTGTTAATTCATAGCTATAAGTATGTTAAATAATATGTATGTATAATAATTAATATTGTACCTTTTTTGTTTTTCTCTATAATTATTCTGTTTATGTATATTACTTTAACGATCGATTGTTGTTATTATTATTATGTATGTAATTGGGCCTGGCCCGTTTAAAACTTAAATAAATAAATAAATAAATAAATAAATAAATAAATCTATACTTAAAACACCCCCCATTTGATAATCTTGGCTACGCCACTGTGTAGGTTCATAGGTTAAATTTGTCTAATAATAAAATATTGTCCTCACCACCACTAGTACTAAACAAAGACACAGTTCTTAATTGTTATGTACACTAGTCGCGATGCTATAATAATAATAAAATTAATAATAATAATTTATTGGCCGAAAAATATTACAAATATAAAGCAATTGAATGGCCTATTTCACCTTCGCTAAGGATAACCTCTTATCGGTGATAATAGAGCACTTATAAAAACTACATAATATACAAACATTTATACATTTATACATTTATACACATTTATACAAGTATTCAGAAAAATAAACAAAAACATAAATAGATATAATAAAAGGATTGAGGGGATGACGATGTACATAAGTACAGTAACATATACAATAATCAATCAACAGCTATTAAAGTTGTTCGCATTATTAATTGGCCATATTTTGATGTCACGTTTATATATTTTAATATAGGATGTGCTGTTAATGATTTGCGTTGGTACTTTCATTCATAAGTTTAAAACTACTTGTGAAAAACATCTACTAGATTGAAATATTCGAATCGTTGTTTATGCTCTATTTGGTACTTTGATATCTACCAATTACATATTAATGGCTATGAAACGATTTAAGATAATATATCATATTATAATATCCTAAATCAATATAACCTATACGCTTCAATGGACATATTAGTATACTAATGTCTAGTTCTAGTATCTTTTTTTATTGTTATTACTTACCAAATTATTATTTACAATCATAATGATAGAGCAAAGTAAATTTCGATTTAGATTAAAATGTACTCGATAACCATTAATCAACAATAATGTTTTTTTTTTTTTGTTAATATTATTATTAATATCTAGGTACTACCAATTTTAAATTATAAATATAGGTAGTATCTAAGTGTTAATTATTTGTATGTAGTATGTAAGATTGTGTTTTAATGTTTTATAGTACATATTTAGTAGTTATTACTTACTTACAAGTTACAAGAAATGTATTATATTACATAGGTACCCTATATTGACGCATTGTATTTGGTATAATATAAGTTAATGGTTCTATTAAAAATTAGGTAGGTATACATAGGTATTTGTTTTTAGACCAGGCCATTAATTATTTTAATGGACTTCTTCATAAACCAAAAAAAGGCAATCACAGTAAATTATAGAAACATAGAAAATACAGCAATTGCAATAAAACTAGATCAGTTAAAAGTGAAAATACACAAAGAATGTTTAAACTTTAAACTAATAACATAGGCACCACTGAGTACAAATTAAAGAATTATATAAACGCAGATACCTAATTGTATTATTATTATTCTAAAATATAAAAAATGTTTATATTTTTAATTATAATAAATCAATACAACGCAAAATATTGACTTAGGTATTCATAATAGTTCTTCGTTTCGACTTTCGAGCGATGATTCACTAACTAAAATGTACCTATAATAATAATGTAATTGTAAAATATTTTATTAATTATGACCTATATAACAAATTAGTAACTATGACAATTATTTCACAATGATGAATTTAAGTAGATATTTAACTATCAACTCTTTGGGTTGTGAACGCGTGGACTCACGGTTGTGGCCCTTGTATATAAAGTGGAAAATAATATTAAACCCTCAAAAGAGTACAGCGGTACTCTTCACCAACCGGCGCCCCAAAACTCCTGGTAACTTAAAATTGTGCGGTAATAGTATTCCTTGGTCACCTAAAATCAAATACCCCGGTGTAATTCTTTACAGAAAACTAACATGGAATCCACATATCACCTCCAAATTACAACAAGGATACCAAAGGCTAAAAGTTCTATACCCGTTGATCAACCGACAAACTGCATTAAGCTGGAAATGTTCTCATCTGCTAGGTATATAAGCAAATCCCACAACCGTTACTTCTATACGCAGCCCCTGTGTGGGGAAATTGTGCTAAGACTCATACACACAAAATACAAGTTTTCCATTCCAAAGTTTTGAAAACCATATCTAATGCTCCATGGTTTGTACATAATGATGCACTTCACAAAGACTTCCATAGTTCCATCTACCCACAATAACTGAGTACATAAAAAAATTAGTAAACAACTTCTTCGACCATATCAATTCTGCTCACAATGCGAAATTTTATAGACCCACCTTCTGTACATGACCTGTTGTTATATAATTATTATTTATTTAATTTTAGTTTTAATTGTCTTATGGTTTGTAAATACTTTAAAACGTAGCCGATAGTATCTTTTATTACTAATATTTATTACTAATTGTTATCTATTTTTTAAATGTTAAAAAAATGTATTTAAACAACAATAAGTTAAGATGACAAACGTCAGTGTAACTTTATTTAATAAAAAAAAAAGCCCTTGTAGGTAGTATAAGTATACGAATTAATCTACGACAGCGTTTGCCTGACTTTTCCTCCGCCAGACCCCCTAGAGAATAGTAAAAATAATTGTGGACCCCGTATTCAAAAATTCAAAATACCCTAACCTAACACTAATTAATAATAATAAGTAATAACTTGTGGATCCCCTTCGATATACACACGGACCACAGTTTGGGAAACGCTGATCTAAGAGACTACGATCGTGTGACTATAATATTAGGGTCTAATATGACACCATGACAGTGCCACAGTGGCCTGTAGGTATAAGTACCTACATCGTTATATAAGTTTTATAAAATCAATGAAAATATTATTGTCTGTTGAGTTTTATTTTTTAAATATTTTCAAAAAGCTAATTTAATCCATTATAGCCTATAGGTACTTAATGTATTACATTTGTATTTACCGCCCATCTACCAACTATCAACAGTGGCGTATACAAGGGGGGGCGTGGGAGGGTCAGACCCCCTCCCCCATTAGCTCCGTGATTCATATTGTGTTTGATGTGAATTTTGAATCAATTTAAATTATATTCATTGTTCCTTATTGTAAAATATTTTACTACCCACATAAGTAAAAAGTTTTGAGAGGGTGGGGGATTTTCCAATTTTCCACTCCCATTTAGCTATGTCGTTTTCTTTTTTTGATCCACCCCTTTCACAAATCATATCTGCGCCACTGAGTATCAACTATTTGTATACCTATCTATTATATTATAGTGTAGGTAGTAGATAGTATAGTATTGAATAGGTTAGGAAAGCTGACTCTACATTAGTCTACAAGTATGCTAAATTCTTGGTTTTTAAATTTAATTTAATACAACGCAATAAATTATAATTCCATATAAAATGTATGTACCTAATGTAAATAATAAATAAATAAATAAATAACGAAATGGACAGTAAATAAATACCTTAAATCTTAATATCAACAATCGTAACTATGTACTGGTAACTAATGGACAGACTGATACAGCGAAGATACCTATATAAGAAGTCCTAAACTTATGTTTAGAAACCTACATTTAACTTAATGTGTACTTTTAATTAATATGCTCATGAATAATATTTTTGCCGAAATTTCTAAATTTCATTGGCAGTTGTAGACACTGGACACCACACAAATTGAATTTAAAATGTATATAGTTAATATATTTTATATTTGTTATATATTTGAATATTTCATGCGATTTATTTTTTTCATACATTTATGCAACTGTAGATATAGATAAAAAATATGTAGAGGGTAAGTACTAGAATTGTGTAATTTTTTTTTTTTTTTATTAAAAAAGACAGTTTACAATCTGTACAATATAATTACAATAAGCAAATTAGATAGAGAAAAAACAGAATAAAATATCATGAATATCGTGTTGAGGAAGAAACCCAATGGTAACACCTCCTTTACTAATTTAATAGGTCTCTACACCATTTACGCTTTAGTCTGCGTGGCGGGTTTTTTGGGGAGGGTGAGTTAGTCATTTTTTAGGAGAACTTGGTTTATTACTGTAATAAGTAGTGTGATTAGAGGGTTAATAATAGATTTAAGCTCACTTATAAATGAGCTTATTTGATTCGTTAGATTTAAAGAATCGTCATTGTTATGTCGGGGCTGGTTATTAGTATAACGTGGATTTTGAGCGGCTTTGGAATAAGTGTTTTGTGTATTATTTGGTTTATTTTGGCTTTCGTATTTAGAGGTTTTACCAGTGGGTTCTTGTACATTAGTTTAGAATTGTGTAATTAAAGCAGTTATTTTCATTTCATTAACATTTGCTGTGCAAAGAAACCGGGCCGCGATTTTTTTAAAATTATTTTATTTTAATAATAAACGTTAACAGGAATGGCCCTTGCCCCTTTAAAAATATACTTAAGAGTTAAGATGAAGTTACACCGACATTTGATGTAGGTATCCGTCTTACAAGTGTGTAACATAACAAATTGTACGTTTAGCAGAACACGTTTAGGTATGATAAGTTTAAAAATTAGAGTGAATTGACCTCTTATAAAATTTAAAGGTAAGATTATTATCTAGGCAACTTCATCGGTTTTTTATTATATTTAGTTTTAAACCGAGCTATGAGCTATGAGTATTTTAAGATTTACAAACAATTTACAATTTTAAATATCCATAACTCGCTTTAAGATTAAAAATTAATAAAAAAAACCTATAATGCTTAGGTAATAATCTTACCTTTCAATTTAACAAGAGGTCAATTCACTCTAATTTTTAAACTAACGGAGCTAAACGTGTTCTGCTGAGCGTACAATTTGGTATGTTACGGACTTGTAAGACGGAGACAACAAATGTCGTAACGTCCTCTTAAATGTTTAACTTAAAACAAATAAGTAAACAATATATACGTTGGATAAGTATAAGTATTAAGTATAATACAAATTAAAAACATTATAGAATAACAATTAATGGGCATTTTTAACCATACATGCGCTGGATACTAAAATATGTTAACTGCAGTGCTTAGTCTGTATCTGTACAATATGAAAAGGATAAGCCAAATTTCTTTTGAAAATCTAGGAGTCAATTGGGATAAAATATCTTTTGTAACAACCAGGAAACCAATTCGGATGTTTTTTATATCTATTCCGCCTTTAACATAGGTAGGTAAATAGGTGCTTTGTGCTTATTCTAATAATTTATGTAGACAAGATTTTGATTTCGTACCTATTAATAATGATTTTCCAGAAACTACATACCTTCTATTATTATTATAGAAGAGGGTCATTTTGTAGAAATATATTTTCTTGGAGGAAGAAATATCTTAGGGGGTGCGCATTGTAGCCCCTCAGGCCTCAACCCTCTCCCGCCACTGTGTGCACCACTAAATGCATAAAGGTACCTACAGATTTTATACCATGGTATTAAGTATATTATTACAAAAAAACTCGTAAGGTTTAAGAACATCTAATAGGCACTGATACAAAAATAGTTGACAAATTCCAGTATTAAATAGGCAGTAGAAGAAATACAATATAATATTATATGAGGATATTTTTCGAAAGATGCGGTTAACCAAAAAACCACTGGGATCAAATAGTTTTATTAAGAGGGAATATTTAAGTGTACGGTCAAGGAATTGAAAGTTAAAAGAAAACAAAAATTAGGTACGAATTTTCCAGTGATTTATATTAAATAAATTGTTATCTACATTCTACAATACCTACTGAGTCTAATAGAACTAGTTTACAATATTGTTGATTGAATAAATCACCTTGTATACACTCCTGTATATTATATAAAAATTTTAATTACCTACCTATTAAAATATAAATGTATGTTGTATATTATACTATTATAAGCACTATACAACACTGTACTGTATAAATTACGATTGGAGGTTAAATTTACGATAACACTTTGTCACTTTGTAGTTTGTACTATTGAAAATTGATAATATGAAATATATAATTTTTGAAGAAAACAACTTACATTATTCGTTTTTTTCTCCTTCAAATATATTACGTAGATAGTGTTATAACCACTAACATGATATTAAGTAGGTACATCACATCACACATATGTAGATATTTTCATTACAATTTAATATTATAATTTCTAATTGTTAATGAATGCTTGTTGTAATTTAAGCCCTTTATACAATCAACTTGATAAAAAATCAAAAAAAGGGGGGAAGTATGTAATCGGTCTGGCGGTCTGATGTAGGTACAGTAGGATTCAAATGTATCACGGTAATTGAGGAGTAACAATAATAATAATGTATGTATTAAATATGAATACAATGATAAATCATTGCATATAGGTTACAGAGTCGGACTGGCCTGGACCGCTGGTCCGTAATATTGTGGACGGGGCCCCTGCTTAATTGTGGTAATTGGGGGCCCCTGATTTTGTACCTATTAATATTATTATTATTCATTTAGAGTAAATAGTAATACGAAACAAACATTTCTTTTTCCAAATCAGAAATTGTATTTTTATTTACAATCTTGAGAAGTATTAAAATAATGACATTATCATTATAATTCTACGTGCAAATATGTATCATTGATTATAAATAGTGTACAATTGTTGTGACTATTAATTATTAAATAATATTATACTATATTTATACGGGCGTATGCGTATGACTTGATCAAGCCCGGATTAAGGATCAATTGAGCCCCGGGACATCATACACTATTAGTGGGCCCCCTTTCAACTTTAACTTCAAAATAATTGTATCATTATATATTATTATTATATTGTATATTTTTTAATATACGAAAAAATTTACATGTATCTTATGTCATTAAATAAATTGTACGCTGGTTTTTTTTTTAACAATTATGATATGGATTTTGGAATTTCGTTAAAACAAAAAAAGACGTGTTTCTTTATTTTTAACAGCAATTTTTTTATAACATTTTCAAAATTTTTAAAAGTGCAGTTGTACCAATAATAAAATAACTTTATAGTTTATTTTTCAAATGGTAATAACCACTATATTTTTTTATGGATTCTGGTAAAGCTATTATTCTGAACATTTTGACAGTCAAATGATCAATTTTGATTTGCTAGGTTATTAACTATGGTCCTCTACAAAGTTTAGTATAATATGCATTAATACTTTTAAGGGGATTCGATACCGTGATTTTCTGTTTTCATCTATCACACGCGTGACATAGTATTTTAGACGTGTTTT
>NC_042494.1:123026045-123043073 GCF_005508785.2 Acyrthosiphon pisum
ACATTTTTGTATTTCAATTTTTGGAGAAGCTAAAATCAAAAAATCAAAAATGTGAGAAAGTCAATTTCAAGTAGACTAGATGACGAATTCAAATCTGTTTTCAGAATTCTTATCGCTTCATTAGATCAATTGGTATGTTTGACAAAAAACACGTCTAAAATACTATGTCACGCGTGTGTTAGACGAAAACAGAAAATCACGGTATCGAATCCCCTTAACTGAAATACCTAACTTACAGGTGCTAAATAATTTTTTCTTATAACTACCTTTTTATATTCTTAAATAGTTAAATCAGTAATCTAAAATGCTCAAAAAAAAAAAAAACAAATATAGTTCATTATTTATAGCAATTTTTCGCAATTTTTCGTGATTTTATAATTATTAATAATAATTTACCTATTATACTTATAGGTATACCTACCTACCTAAATAATTTTTTTTTTTGAAAACTATTGGACGTGTTAAAAAAATATATTTTGCGGATAAAGATGAGCCCTCAAAGTCAATAGGCCCCGAAACGTGCCCCCCCCTAATCCGGGCTTTGGACTTTTATAATTTTTTAACAAAACTATTTTCATTTTTGGTGAAAATTTGAACTTAAATTGCTTATAATAAGAAATCGTGTCGATGTATCCTTAATATTTTTATACAGCTATTATAACAACTAATGTGGAACCTTGAATTAAACCTTCAAGGATTTTGACAATGCGGACATTTTTTAATCGACATTGAAAGAAAAAATATTAGAAAAAGTTAAAAATTTCAAATGTCTATAAATATCTAAGTCAAAAGTTTCGAAATATTTTTAAATTCTTGTCATGTATAGAATAAAATGCTAATATAATTAATATTTAGAATAAACTTCATATATCAGATATAATAATGGATAATCGGAGCATTTGTACTGCCCCAAAGGGTGATGAGTGATGACAGACAAAAAACCATAACACATATCATTGTAAAATGCTAAAATCAATACATTCTTCACTCAGGATCTAAAAAAAGTTAGACAGCACGTGCAGTTACAAAGATTTATTGACAGGGATGATTTTCCGTATTTTAGCATTTAATGGTTTACTAATAATGACTAGGGTGCATTTTCCTTTCATGATTTATTTTCAAATGTATTATATTTTTAGTGAGATATTGGATTGTCTTCCAATCACTGTATCATTGAACAATAAAGACAATAAACTTAAAAGGTTGTTATAATAAAGTTCAATATAGTATTGCACAATGTCACACTTCATAGAATTAAAAAAAAAAATGTATTCTAATATTATATATTTTGTATATTATTATTTATTATTGCTACTTTTAAACTAATACAAATTACAATAACCTTTGATAACGCATGAGCCCGCGCATATGAAGAACATGTTCAGCAGGACTCATTCTTTTTGAAGAAAAAAATCAGAAAAAAATCTCCAATGAATAATAATCTTATGGAGGAGAAACAAGAAAAAGTCCTATAGGCTATAAGCAGTGACGTAGCTAAATGAGAATTACCATCATCGAAAAGGATCTTTCTACGTCCACCGAAGTTAAAAATTATTAAACGACAATTGCGGACTCAAAAAGAGTCAAATTATTTTCAAAATTTTATCGTGTATAGAAAATGCTAATATAAACATTCAGTGAAATTTTCAAGTATCTATAGTCATTCGTTTTTTAATTATAAGAAAATAAGAAAATTGTCACTTGAGAAATCGAACGAATATCAAATGTTGTAAAAATATGAATTTCAAACGCTCATAAAAATTTAATTTGACTTTCTTGTAGACATTTTTTTTTTGATAAAGGTAGACAATATTATGTGGAATCTTGTAATACATTTTCAAATCTTAGATTTAAAAAGAAAAATTTTTACGAATTCTTAACTCAAAATAATTTGCTAATCTTCGTAATTTTTACATATTTTTTCAATTTTTGAACTTTAAATGCTAATAAAAAACAACTGTGACTAAGGATTTTTAATATTTTTCAAATATCATTCTAACAATATAGTAGGAGCCATGTATTAAATTTTCAAGTATTTTTACTCAACAAATAAAGTTTTATTGACATTCATAGAAAAAAAAAACTAATAAAATTGGAAACTGAAAATATCTCTAAACAGTTCAAAACAAATCAAAATTTTATCAAGTATAGAAAATGGAACTATAAACAACCAGTGAAAATTTCATGTATCTACAGTCAATTGTTTTAAAGTTACACCAAAAACCAAAATTAATTTTCTCGAAAACAGCTTTTGCGTAAAATTTCCCATTTTTCCTTAATTTTTCTTTTGTTTTTCACGGCGCTTTTGAAACTATTGGAAATTTCAAATTTTTACCTCTTGAATGCACCAACTAGATTCACTTTCCTATCAAACAAGATACTGTTAAAGAAAATCGAAGCAGTTTTACTGTCCCAAACCGTGATGAGACACAAAAATAAAAAAAAATAAATAAAAAAACACACATCATTGTAAAATCAATGCATTCATTGTTCCACTCAGAATCTAAAAGGTATTTATAAGTAAAAAAGGCAAAAAAAAATACATCCATCGTCTTAGAAATTAAATGAAACACATTTTTGTATAAAAATTAATTTTCTATTATGATTATTAAAAGAAAGGCTTTTGCCTTCAAATCCTAACCCTAGTAATAACTAATATTGAGTTGTCTTTAATCGCGGACCACATTGAATCGGTGGTACAAAAACGGTTACTGCGTTACTGCGAACACCTTTCTTGCATGTATCATTATTCTATTTAATATCAATTGTGACTGAATTTAACACATGATTTGTAATAGGTATTTACTGATAGATTCATCAGTATTTTCAATTATCTTAAAGAAGTCGTTTCAGAATTGTTAGGGGGTGGGGGCTAAATATTATATTAAAATATATATTCATATTATTAAACAATCCTCAATAATTGTGCTGTGTAATTAAATATGAAAGCAGTAATAAATTAATAAACTATTATATTGTTGTTCAAAAAACAATTAGGTTGAAAAACGTTTGATGCATTTAACACAATGCTGGTAGGTATCTAACATTTCATATGATATACTATGTACTATTGTACAAATATTTATGAAATACATTTTACTTTTAAGTGGCAAGATATAAAAAAAAAAACACACTGGCAGCTAGGTTCCAATGCATGGAGTTTTTTTAATACCGAAGCAGCTCAAATCAGATGAAGGAAGGAGAGAGCCTCACAAAGTACAACTCTCACCACCAAATTTGTATTTTGAATCAAATGTTATGAACTAAGTAGATTAATGAGCAATGACAAGCCAATGAGTATAAAAAACATTTTGAATCGACTAGTTTTCAAAAATCTTGAATATTAAAAACTTAAACTGAATGAGCTCATTTAATAATTTAATTAGAAAATATGAAAAAACTTATATTAAATACTTAAAAGTTAAAAATGTAGAATATTATTTCAATGAAATTCAAAATATACAGTGTACAGATTATTATGACTAAAAATAAATAAATTCAATTACATTAAAATAATTAACATAGTTAACTTTATTCATATTATTAATCTTATTTAATTTTCAAGTATTCCAATAATATACCATATACAGTAAAACCTCAACAACTCGAATCAGTCGTATAAAAAAATGTTGAGTTATAGAAAAAATGATATAATTATATATACATATTGAAATGCAGGGTTCAAGATATTCCTTTGAGTTATCAACATTTTGGCTTAAAGATGTTTGAGTTAACATGGTTCCACTGTATATATAAATATATATTATTTAATAAATAAAACATATGCAACGTGACCTTATCGATCGACCACATCATCACCAGATGTCCGAAATACACAGAAGCTCGGACGTTTTTTTTTCAGAAACACAACTTCTCTTAGTCTTGCTCTCAGCGAGGAAAATACTGAAGCTATTTATAAATTTTTCCACTACATACACTTAAACCATAAATTATAATTATCTGTTATTTTCATACATGTTTATATTGTTAAAATTGTAGGCTAATAACCTAAGCTGTTGAAGCCTTGTTCACTAAATAAATAAAAAAAAAATATATATTATGAATGATAAAATATTTAATGAAAATCAACAGTTAGAATTTAAACACCACTATAAAATATTATATTTCAACAGTAAATAAAATAGTTCACAAAAAATAAATAGATCGCAAAAAATATTAAGCTAATATAATACTTTAATAAAAACACAAATTTTTCAAGTAATTTTATTTAGTTAGGATTTTTGTGTGATGTATGAAAAAATATCATATTTAGAGTAATTTTTCTTATATGAATTAAATAAATTCTGTTACATAAATGTATGATATAATATAAATGTTTTATATTAAACAATTTTTCTAGACATAAATTTAAGGAAACAAATTAATAAATTAACTTAATGAATAAAATACAAAATAACAGTACTTATTAATCTGTACATTTATCACCTGTAACTATTGCTGTTTCCAGGTTCATTTTCAATATTATTATTTGATCGATCACGTCTTCTTGAAAGAACATCAGTTAATGAGTAAGTTTCTGGTTCAAAAACAGGTGGATATTCTAAAGATTCGGTGTCACTGATTTGATCCAAAGGCTATTAATATTTTTAAACAAACTATTACTATTCAGTTTAATTATATTTATAGAGTGACAGTGCTATATGTATATTAAGTGTATTTTCTAAATTTTTTAAGAACCAACTCAGATACAAATATTTTAAAAATTAATTATAAATAAATATGTTTCTTTTTTCAATAATATTCAACTAGTATTTTTTCTTACATGTTGAAACATTTTTTATTTTTTTTTTGTTCTGGTTCAGAAGTTTTTTGTAACCACAAGAACAGTAAAAAGTAAGATTTTTAATTAGATTTCTTTAAAGTTTTCATTTCAACAAGTGTTATAACTTGACAATGGATTTTTTGAATAATATATAGCAATGACACTGTATTGATACATTATCGATTAATACAGTTAGTTTTAAATATATAGTACAATAAAAAAAAAAATTTAGTAAAAATGATAAAATTTAAATAAAATACTTACATATCGATTGGAATATAATTGATGTTCATGTGATTCAGATAATTGAGGCATATATGGACCATCACGAGGATGTGGAAATGTTTTAGAATTTCTATTTCCATTAAAGTCACTAGACTGAGTAGAACTCTCAATTAACCCTGGAAAGATAATACAATAATATTCATTAATAGCTATACTAATTTATAAATAACTTATTTTATAAATGTCTATTATAATAACTATAATATTATGTACAATATAGGTACATACATAAATATTAAAATAAATATATGATATTATAATATATATTTTATGTTTATGTTTTTATTTTTATTTTAGATAATGAGTTAAACACAAGAAAAGTATTGGTTTTACAATAATTTTTATATTTTTTCAATGATGCCTCAGAAGGAGAGCTTGTTTTAAAGTGGCATTATCTATAGATAAGAAATTTAGTTTAGTTGGTATTGACATTTTTATTTTTTATGTAGTTACCCTTAGCACAGGAAATTACTACAGACTTTATGATGAACTTAAACAATTATAGTTACCTATTTAGTAGACCTACGCAGATTTTAATTAAATGATTTACAATTGAATACCACAGACAGATATTGTAACACAGTGGCACAACAAATTCTTGCATAAAATCTTTTAAAAAATGTATAATTGATAAAATGTGGCAAATAATAATTTATTTGTGAGTCAGGCTAATGACCTCAGCTGTCGAAACCTTTATTCTTAATAAAAAAAAATAATAATAATTTATTTGAACATAACTTATTTTATTTATACAAAATGTACTAAGTTTATTTCAATTTTTAATTCAAAATTAATCTTAAAAAAGTTATAATATATTATTTTTTACTTCAATAACAAAATACTAGATAATGTAACATACATTTTGTAAATGTAACACTGCTATTTTAATTAAATAATATGTATTCTAATTTAGTCTGAAATCATTAGTAATATTCAAAATTTGATAAATTAGTTTATTAATTATTAATTAAATTATTTTTTACTTATATTATATATTTATATCAACATATTTTGTTATTAAAAAGTCACTATAAGCACAAATAAATAAAAAGAGAAAATAATATAAAATTAATTATTCTTTATTTATCTAGTTGTTAGTTTAAAAAAATGTTATATGTATTTTAGATTATACTATAAGTTATAGCATATTATTTAAAATGGTTAAATTGAAAGTTTAATATTATATTGGTAGTACTTTTATTATATTATATAATATTTTACTAGATGTTAATTTATGTTTAAGTTCCATTACATTATGATTACTTGCACAACACTTACTACACATGAGAATATGTTTTTAATTGTCAAATGAATTGTTTCATTGCTAGCAAAGTTTATATTATGATTTTAATTGTGAGGCATACTATTCAGAAGTAAATTTGAAGGTTATCATAATAAATTAGAATAAGTTATTGTTTTTTTTGTTCAAAAAATAAATTTAAGTATTAGAAATAAAAATAATTTATTTATAAAAAAATTTAGTTATGAATTAAAATAAATTAATAATGGTTAAAGGTACATCATAAATCATCAACTTTATCAACAATATAATATTATCTATAGATGAACAATTAACTTACAAGGTGGTAATACACTTAGGTGTTCAACACTAGTCAATGCAGTGATTGGTTGCCTTGATCGAGGTTCACTTTCAGTAGCAATTCTAAAAAGCAAGTATAAAGGCAGTACTATAATCTATAGGTAAATACTAATAAATTATATTTTTCTAAACATTTCTAGAAATAAATAATAATAACAAATTAAAATAATGTATACTGTAATAAAGTAATATAGAATATAAAAATAATCTTTATCTAAAGTATGATAATATGTAATGTATATTAAATTTATGAGGGACAAACCTGAAACTAGCTTGATCCAAAAGTTGTTGATTTTGATCTTCTCTAATTCCTGTTAAATAATTAGTTAAATTTGGTCAATACTTATAATAATAACTATGATTTTAACCTGGAGGTGGTGGTGGAGCTGTGTACTGAGGTACACGCATTCCCATATGTAGGTGTTGTATACGCCTTTCATCTTGACGGGACTGTATAAATGATTCTAATGTTATTTCAGAGCTGTTTGTAGGATCTGTTCGTCTAAAATAAAAATAAATATGGATTTATTTAATAAATAATTGTTTTTAAAATAGTTAAGCTGTAGTACCTTTGGTTAGTATCAGGTTTTGTTACCGTTGCCAATCGATAATCAACCATATCTGCTGGTCGACTATGGTTAATTTGAGGTATAGGATATACATCAGAGCTAAAATAAAATAATTTCTTTAATGCATTTAATTAAATTATGTTATTCACCAGTTTATTTTATTTGTTTATAATAAAAACAGTTTTGCAATAAGTAAAATTAAATAGGCTATGATAATAAATTGTAGAAAACTCAATAGAAGATACTTCAATTTCATGACTATAATTTTTTGACATTTTTTATTACATTCATTATTACTTAAAACTTTATATACAGTTTTATATACGAGCAATTAAAATTATTGTGCATGAAGTAAAAAATATAGTATTATATTTGGTTATTACAGCCTAAATTATTTTACTTATTGGCTATGGCTAGTTTAAATGTGTGGTATCTATTAAAGAGAATAATGACATATATTATATTATTATATTATCCCTTTGAAGAAAAGATAAATATTGTTTTATTTCAGTAGTAAATTTACTTTTGGTTATAAGTGTTAGGGAGTACAGATGTATCTGATGCACATTTAGGAACTGTTGGAGGTACTCTTCGATAACTACGATATTGAGATGTTGGAACTGGTTCGTTTGAATCCCGCCCAATCATACCCATTCCTAAAAATTTCCAATGTTTTCTGTCCAAACTGCTACCTTTTGCTTGATCTTCTTTTGCCAAATTCTTTTTTTGTTGTTTTTTTAATGAATGAAAACTTTTATCCCTAAAGAAAAATGTAATTAATATTTTGGTATAATTATGCATAGCAATAAATATTTATACTAAACTAGTTTCAAATTTTATAGCTCACAGTAATTTTGTCTAGATTCATTAATCTAACGTTTCAGTTTTACTAAATACATTTAACTTGAAAAACTAAAATGTTTCAAATTTCTTATTAATAATAATTAAGGGGCCCGGTGCCGGTTTTTCAACTTTTCAGGCTTTGTAGAATTGTCGGATTTTGATGACTATTTTTTTATCTGAAAGAAGAAGACTTCCTACAGCCCGCATCAATTTCTAATTTTGTATTTTATTTCAAATAATTGTATTCAAAAATTTGTAAAAAATGCTTTTATCTTGTATTTTTTTAGACATATTATAAAGTTTGAGAATAAAATATTGAAAAACAGAGATTGATACGGGCTGTAGAATAATATAATTTCCTCTAGCAATTAAAAAAAAAGTTATGAAATTTAGTTGATTCTACAAGGCGGTATCGTTATTCCCGCAGAGTATATTCTTTAGGACAATAAATAGGGCATAAATATGAAATATGGAAGTTAATTGAAAACTTATTTGAGATTAATAATAAAAAATAAATAAAAACTACATTCTTATAAAATAAACTGTTAATTTTCAGCAAATAAGCAACATTTAAATTATTAGGTATTCTAGCCCAAGTATCCACACTGGTGGGCCTCCCTCCTCACACCATTTCATGTTATGTACCTTATATTAGCTATCATATTTACTTATTGTATTGTATATAAATATTACATATTGTAAATACTCAATTTTATCTATTAAAAAAAAAAAAGTTAAGGAATAATAAAATATTTAATAGTAGCTCTTACATTTTGATTTTATTAGAACTTGTGTTATGATTTGAATGTGATCCCATGTGACTTGAAAGAAATGTAGAAATATTCTTAAAAGCTGAACTTGTGAAAGAAGAATCATGTGATGTTCCTGGTTTTGATAAAAATGAATCTACCAGTTCATGGTTTTCATTTAAGTTTTCATCTTCTTCACCATCAGTCTCACTAACGGCTGCAATATCTAACAGTTACAGACATTTAAATGTTATTTTAATTTTTTTTTAAAAGGTAATATGCAATGTTAAATTACAAAGACAAAGTTTACGTTCCACGCATTCCTACAAAATAAAACATAAAGGACTATACCTAATATATTTATTAAAATCTTATATTATTGTTAACTTATATTAACAATAAATAATCTATATTTAATATATAAAGAAGTAAAATTGTTTGTTAGTTAGTTCGGGAACAATCTCTGGAACTAGTTCCGGTTTTAAAAATGTTTGATCATAACAAGTTTACCAATTGTATTTTGGATAGAGGGTTGGAAGTAAGAAGTGCAGTGGCATGGCAAACAAAAAGGGGGTGGGTGGTAGCCAGTGAGTCCCCCTAGTAAATGTAATATGATATTCTCCATAGATAGTCAATAACAATCTGAAATAGAATTAGTTATATTATATTAATACATTATTATTAATACTTGGGATATTTGTAACTTGCCTCTGAAAAATTTTAAGTTCGCCATGCCACTGAAGAAGTGTCACTATTGTATTACTATTTTTAGATTCTGAGCGGAGCGAGGAAGCTAGTGGTTTTACAAAGGTGTTTATTTATTTACTTTTTTTTTTTTTATCTTGTATACAAAATTTTTACCAGAAAGAGTGCTTCGATTTCAACATATAGTATCTTAACTTTTAGCAAATTAGATCAAGATGGTACTTTAGAGTTAAAACCATCAGTCATTATTCTAATTTCGGGTCATTTTTTGATTTTCTCAATAGTTATTTAATACCAATGACAAATTCTGAAAAACCGCTAAAAACAGTAATTAAATTTCTAGCGCTTTGTATATCACCATAGAAATGAATAAAAAATAAAGATATGATAATATTAACTCAACTAACAGGTTATAATAAATAATAATAAAATTAAGTGGCGAGATAATCGTGACCATTTTTCTCAAGAGATATTAGACCGATTCAATTTATTTTTTTTTCAATACATTCTTTTCGTCGAGAAGAAGAACGTATCGCCAATTATATTCGTGTCAGGACGCCACCGGTAGGGGCTCAAACGGGGATTATGAGATTTACGATTGAAATTTTCGTTTATTTATGGTTGCTATTGGTTACAGGAGAAATATTTAGTAGAAATTAGTATTTATTTGTTATTAGTCCCCATTTGGGCACACCAGGGACAAGCATGAGTAATCACAATATTTTAAGAGTTATATTTTTTTACGCGCAACGGAGTGCACGGGATAAGCTAGTAAATAATAAAAATTATTAAATATTTAGATTGACAAACCGGCTCAGAATCGTTTTTCTTATACAATGATATTATATTATTAAATTCTAGTTTAATACAATCCATTATACACTGACCCACTTGTAACAGACTATACAGCAGAGCAACATCCATTTACCCGCTTTTTTATAAGAAAATATACAATAAACCAATTGTTTACAATTAATAACATCATTTAATAGAATTTAATCTGATTTACTTGAATTATGACCATCAGCAATGGTAGCTGTTGAAAACCAATCCAACCACATGGATAAATCATCTGGTGTTTCAGCTGCAAAATAGAACATGGTTCCCATATGGTATACTTTAAAGGCGTTAGTTCTTGACTTGACTTCATCAGCAACAGATACCGTGAAACCAGATAAAATGATCATAAGTCGGGATTTAGATGACTAAAAAAAAAATCATAGTTAATATAAATAAAGAGTATCATAATATATTTGTAATACTTCTTTATTATTAAACCCATAAAAAGTAGTTCCTTTAATAATGAACCATCCTTTAATCCATTGCATTCTAGGAGATATTTTTTTAGATCTTTGATAGAGCCATCCTTGATATTCACACATACCTAATTCTTTAGCACTTATATTTCGGCGTTCTAAAAATAAGAAAATAATGTAGTAAGAATGTAGTGAATTATTTTCTATAATTATGATATATAGAAAATTAAAATTACTAGCTATTAATGGATTTTTTTGAAATAATTGTTTTTGTCCTTTGTTTTCTTTTTTGCCAATAGTTTTAGCACCAAGCATAGCTCTATAGCTGGTTCTTTTAGGCAGTTCAGTAGTAGGCTTGGATGGTCTAGGAGGTGGTATTGGTGGCTGTGATTTTTTTGTTTCAGTTTTTTGTCTGGGATATGTAGCTGGAGTATTTAATACAGCTTGATGTAGTATGATGGCTGTTCGTTCAGACGGTAAAGATATGTTATCTTTAGTATCCACTCGAAATATATTATCATCACTACCACTAAGGTCAGTTAATGACAGTGGTGGGCAGGCATCAGACAAATCAGAAAATGAATTTTTTTCAAAATCTGATGGATCTTGATGTTTATTGCTTGAGTAAGATTTATTTTTACAATGTTTCATGGAATATTTGGAACATTCTATTGATCCTGGAACTCTATCTTGAGATAAATGTGTTGATATGTTATCATAATCTAAGAAATGTCCATTTTGATTTTCTAAAGAACATTTTGTCGTACTTTCAAGTTCTTCTTGATTTGAATCAAATGAAAATTCACTGTCAGGTTCTAAAACTCTATTACTCAATTGTTCTATATTTTTACTATTTTCATGTTTAAATCCAATATTATCAATTACATTATTATGTTTTATTTTTGAAAAATCTATATCCTCAATCCTAGGCGGTGGAGGTTTTGGAAAATATAAAATTGGTTTTACAGATTTGTTTATACAACTAATTCCAACTGTATCTGTCATAGTTGCAAAAGAAATTTTGTCGTCAGTTCTTGGAGGGGGTGGCTTAGGGAAAACCAGAACAGGTTTATCAGGTCTTTTGGATTTATCTTCATTAAAAACACAATTACTAATGACTTCATTGGTGTCATAATCTTTTACATCTTCAATTGACATTCTCAAATCAGAATCAAAATATTCAAAATCGTTAGACATATTACTATCTGCAGAAAAGTCATAAGATGGAGTGCTATAACTTTTGTCTAGTTTACCACGAACTTTTGTAAATGGTGGATTATCAATTGGTTTAGAAACTTTAGAAACAAAGGGCTTTGGCATTATTTTAGGTTTTTTGTTAATAATGTGTTCTGGGCTGTCATTAATTTTCAATTGATTAATTCGTTCTTTAACGGAAATTAAATTACTGCTGTTTAAAACATCATCTTTAATGGATGTATCTACGAGTTTCTTATCAGAAAACTTCAGACTTTCAATTTTCTCTTCATTTGGTGGTAATGACGTCCAATGAACTTTTGTTGGCTTGGAACGTTTGCTAAGTTGCATCTCACTATTAGATTTTTCACTATTATTTTTATTGTTATTATGAGCTTCATTAACTTGTTTCAATTCGTTCCAAAACTGAAAATAAAATTTCAAAGATATTAATATTTAAAGTAAAGATTTTCTTATTACCATAAAAAAAGTCTTTTTAAATAGGGAAAAATCCAATCCATGCAAATAAAATGGTGGAATACGATTGAGAAATATTTAAAATTAAAATTATTTTTATTTAAAATTTAAATATAATTTAATATATAAAATTTGATAGTTATACTGCTTTTATATTAGAAGTTTTGTATATAGTCAAAACTATACCATCATAAATTGTAATTAGAAACCATAAATAATACTGATTAGTCATCAATTCAATTTATCAAAATAATAAATTAATATGATTTATTGTTTTTGATTTTAATCTAAATTAAATAGAGCCAAAATGCACTCAATCGTATATATACACCTTAACAAAAATGTGTATAGAATAACCATTTGATTTTAAGTTAACAGTAATTTGTTAAGGGTCTTCCTCGCTTTTAATTGTAACTTTGATTGCATAAATACGCACAACTTAAAACATTAGAATATTTGACCAATATTGTTAATACTATATGCCTATACTATTAAACTTAACTTTAGAATATAAATATGAAATATATAGAACTTGTAAGATGTGAACATTGAGTAAAAACAATTTTTGACAAATAACAACTTACAAACATAATTTCTGTTTAAACATTTGTAAATATTATAATATTGGTCTATAAAAACTTAAGATATACCTTAAATATTAAACCTATATACCAATTTATTAAGTAGGGATATTATTTATAAAGAGATAAAAAAAATATATTAAGTTATAACTTTTTACTAAAGTAAATTACAAGTGTAAGTTACTTTAAATTAATAATTGAATTTAAATGTATAAAATACTTAAATACCTAATTGATTCAATATTTTATGGAAGACCCTTAAAAAGATTCTACTGAAACTCACACACGCACACAACTCACACTAAGAAGAATATTATCCTACAAATAGTTAAATAGAGTTTATAATTAAAATGTGATAATAACAATACATAAAATATAGGAAGTTAAAAAATACAGTATATCAAATAATAAAATAGAAAAAACAAATGTTAACCTAAAGTGTTCAATGCATTAACTAAGCTCAATTTATTAAATTAATAATATTTTTATTTAATTATTTAATCAAACAAATTTTTTATGATTTATGTTTAACTATATTATATAAGTACATGTAAAAAAATTTATGTTTTATGTTATTAAGGCTTCATACATATAAATTTGTATTTTGGCAGAGCAAAATGCTTTATGAGAAGAACCTAATAAAGAAATGGCTTCAAACAAAAATTATGGGGTTTCTACATAATGATAATTCTATCTATTTTCTATAAAGGTATTATGATCAATAATTATAAATTATAATATATGTAGAGTATAATCAATATGAAAAAAATGATTAATTTGACCACTTGCAATTATTTACTATCTATAAATATATAATGTAGTATTAAATTGACTATAGTTTTCATTTAGATCAACTAAAACTTTCTTAACTGATATTGCAGATTAGTTCAAGTTTCATAAAAATGCATACAATATCTTATAAAAAAATTGATAAAGAATAAAATACTTAAAATATTATAAATAATTTAATAAACTGATTCTTAGTCAATATTATGTGATTTGAACAAAAAAAAAATAAACATATTTTTCAATATGGTAGATCATTAAGAATTTTTTTATAAAATAAACATATAAGTAATAACCAATATAGAAAGATGAAGAAGGCTGTTGTTACCTGTAAGCTTTTACTTATTCATTTATCACTTGTTACTCGTTCTTAAATATACATTAATAATCCAATACTTTAGATTAATGTATTAGGCCTGTTTGAATGTTCACCAGAATAATTAACTCACATTAAACTTCGGAGAAAAACTTTGACATTAATATAAGAAGTAAATAACTTAACAAATATATATTATATTTTTTTGTTTCTATTTAAAAAATTATTTTGAAAACTTAACAAATAAAATTATTATTTTTATATAAATATTAAAATAAGAATGTTAGAAGGAATTGAGCTGGCATGACAAATTGATTAACCTTTCATATAGGTCTATTAGGCACGTCTAGTGTTACCTGTTCAAAAAAATAACAAACTATAAAGTGCATTTAATTCGCACATATGTAGTGTTGAGGAAAAGTCAGTTTTAAAATTGTTTGAAATTTTATAATTTTCAAATATGATTATTTATTAGGTAACGTTTATTATTGTTATAACTATTTTTTTTAAATACTTAAAGATTATATTCTACAACAAATACCTGATCGAAATTGAATGGTGCATGTTTTCCAATAGGGCTGGCTCCACTTATTGTTGCCCTTCTTTGAACAGGGATATGTGGCTTCGGAAGATATAATCTAACAGAAGTAGGTGAGGAGCAATTGGCACTCTCAAGTTCACTTTCATCACCACTACTACTATTACTGTGGGAAAAAATTTCAGGAGAAATTGAACGCCCACCTAAATGAATAACTGGCGGAGGACTCAACAAATGATCGCTTAAGAGTTGACTTTCTTGTATCTTTGGTACCTTCATTTTTTCTTGTCTAAAAACATTAATTAGACAAAACCAATAAAAAAAGATATATTTTCAACTAGCTACAAAAAAATTTAAGATTTAATTTTACAGAAGGCAATTTTAAAATTCAATGAAGTTGATAAATATTGTGAACTTACTTGTTTACAGGAAAACTGAAATTAGGAATAGTCAATAGATCACTAGGCCTTGGTGGAGTAAGTTGATCAAAGTATCTTTGTGGATAATTGAATAGTTTTTTACTGGGTAGACGATATGGTTTCATATAAATTTGTCCAAATACTTTACTGTGACGTGGCCGTTTTTTAAGTGTCAAAAAAATATCAGTTGATGCTTCTTCTAACAAAGCCATTACTTGTCTAGCTTGCCAACCAACCTGGAATTTGGAAACAGTTGTATATATTAAATGTTTATAACCTTTAATTTTGAATGGTTTATCATTAACAGTAAATAAAAAGTCAAAAAAAAATTATATTGATAATAACATTAACATAAATTATTCATAATATAATTGAATGAATAAATTTAAAACTAAAAATGTAGTTATTACTTATTAATAAATAACAACATAAATTAGGTTAAAAATTGTATAATATATTAAGTGATGTATTGTATTATTATTATATATTTTACTATAAAATACATCACGCAGCACAATATCAGAACAACATTTTAAATTAATTTATTTATTATGTTTACACTCAATTAATAAAAAAATAGCATTTAAATATTGACTACTGAGGCATTCTGTTATAAAATATAAGTTTTATTATAGTTTATATGTTAAACAAATATTAAACATAGCATAATTATATTTTAATGTAATCTTATACCTAATATTTCAATTACATAACATTGTAATATATAATACTCAATTAGTATAAGTATGTAATAGATTACATATATATAAATTAATATTATTTACGCCCAGGGGTATGTCCACCAGTCAAACTAAACAATAATATAATTCCTACCAAACCCAAAGTAAAATATTTAAGCTTGATTTTTAAGTTTTAACAAGCACCTGACCTGGGCTTCTCTCCTTAAATCTAAACAAAAATTAGCTGCTTTGTCCTCTTATCCTATCAAAATTACCTAGGTACCACCTGCAAATTCCCATACTATAAAGATATAATAAGACACGTCTAGGCCAGATGGCTATCTTGTCGTATGCGCTCTACCGGTAACATTGCGACTGCAGTATGCGCTCTACCGTTTTTTGCCATTCTACAATTATATTTAGATTTTAACGGAAAAAAACAAAAAAAAACTGAAAAACGATAACAAAATATCCTAAAAACCAAAAAAAATTTCACTTATTTTTAGTTTTTAATCTTTAACTAAAACACTTTAACTTGAAATCAGAAATTTTGAATTTTCTAATTTTTATATTAATTATAATTTTGATTTAAAATTTAAATATTATGAATAATTAATTTTAATTTTTGACTTTTAAGTGCATTTCTATATTGTGCGTTACTATTATAACTTAAAAGTTAAAAGTTATATTCTGTATATAATATATATTGCTTTTGACTAACGTTTTTAAAAAAATTATTTTCCTATTGTTTCCAAATAATGTTTTTAATAATTTTAGATTCTGAACGAAGTGATGAATGTATTGATTTTACAATGATGTGTGTTTTTTTTTTTTTTTTTTTTGTGTCTGACGACAACTTTTGGAGCAGTAAAAATGCTTCGATTTTCAAAAGTTGTACCTTTTCTGAAAGGAAAGTGAATCTAGTTGGTACTTTGGGGGGTCAAAAGTGAAAATTTCCCAATACTTTTCAAAAGCGGCAGGAAAAACCTTAAAAAAATAACGGAAAAACGCGAATTTTTACGCAAAACCAATTTTTGACAAAAACGAAAACTTAATTTTACTGTAACTCAAAAAATAATTATTGTAAGCACTTGAAATTTGCAACAGATGTTTATATTAGCGTTGTCTATACAGGGTTAAATTTTCAAAGTGTTTCGACTTTTTTGGAGCTATTTATAGACAAATGAAATTTTCAATTTTTTCTAAGTATTTTTTTTTAAAATTACCGATAAAAAATGTTTGGGTTG
>NC_042494.1:123043985-123054674 GCF_005508785.2 Acyrthosiphon pisum
CAGTGCAAAAATAAAAAGGAATACATTGTCACAATTTTTATTTATAAGCATTTAAAGTTCAAATTTTGACAACATATTATGTAAAAATCACGAAAATTCGTAAATTATTTTATGCTAGAAATTCATAAAAAATTTTCCTTTTATATCTAAGATTTCAAAATTTAATACAAGGCTCATAATATATTTTTACAATAGCAATTGAAAAATAAAAGAAATATATAGTCACGATTTTTTTTTATAAGCATTTAAAGTTCAAATTTTGACTAAATACGTAAAAATTACGGCAATGTTCAAATTATCTTAGACAGAAATTCATAAAAGTTTTTCTTTTTAATTCTAAGATTTGGAAATTTAATACAAGGCTCCTAATACGTCCCAATTGAAAAATAAAATACTTGTTTCAAAATAGAATATATTACAATATTTAAAAATAATATATCCTAGACTGACAAATCATCTCCGTTCAGAATCGTTTTTCGTATACAATGATATAATATCATTGGATTCAAATTTAATTCCATCCATTACAGTAACCCACTTGTAACCTACTGTACAGCAGAGCGACATCCACGACTTACCCGCCTTTTTTTTTGTTTTTTTTTATATATATATGATAATTAATTTTAATTTTCAACTTTTAAGTGCATTTCTATATTGCGCGTTACTATTATAACTTAAAAGTTAAAAGTTATAAGTTCTAAGAATATAATATAAAAAAAAATATATATTATAAAAAACGTTATTCAAAAACAATATAGAAAAATAACGTTTTTAAAAACGTAATAATCAAAAATGTTAAACAAAAACAATATTTTCGCAGGTAGACCGCAATCTGGGGTAGAGCGCATACGACAAGATAGCTGGCCAGACTTGGTACATGAAATCCAAGGGTGGGAAGGAAGAACCTAACTTCAAATTTTAAAACATTTCAGGCATTTCAGACCAATTTCTCCATGGTATAAAATTAATAATAAACTCTATCTCCGTGAAGATCTAAAAATTCACACTAAATCAGAAAGCAAAAAATCACAATTCCCCATTTCACTAAAGAGCACAAAATCATTAAAATTCACAAATCAAACCATTCTAAAAAATCCTAACAGACAGCTAAAAATATGCTGGCCTAAGCACCAACTCAAATGCTGCCAAATTAAATTGCAGGGCTGCACCATACTGAGTGCCTACCTATTTGCCATTTTTGTTATTGTAATAATTTCTTCATCAAATTAATTATTGTACATCAACTTTTATAGATTTTAATTATGTTTTAGAAAAAAAATCATTATTGAAAAAGAATTAGTGAATTGTATATTAATATAAAATAATGTGCCTATGAATAATATAATATAATTTTTAAATGGCATGAAAAAAAAATTTTAATACAACAAAGAATCAAAAAAGTAATTTTTGATTACTTACCACAGTTTGATAATTGACTTGTACAATTTCATCACCAGCCTCAATTTTACCACATTGATGTGCGACGCTATTACATTTTACTTCTCCAACTTGATGAACTCCATGAAATGATGGTACAATATAAAATCCCTGGAAGTATTCATTGTATATTACCATTATACAATATAATATGAAAAAAAGTGTTTTTATGGGTAATTCAAAAGTTTACTAGATATATTAAACAAATGAAATACTAAGACCACTGATAAGGTTAGTATACATCAGTGACATACTAAAGGAAAGATCTGCGAGAATTATTCTTCCCTCGTACATAAGATGCATTTGGTAATTTGGAAGAAATTTAAATAATACTGATCAAAGTAAAGAGTGAAAAAAAGAAAACAAATAATATCACACTATTTTGGTATTGGTACTATTATTTTAAGTTTTAATTTTTACTTTGACCAAACACTACTTGAACATTTTAATATGAAAACTATTGATTAGAAAGCACGCCTCCTTTATATGTGCTTTTAAAAGTGACTCCAAAATCATCCCGACCACCTTATAGAAAGAATATTATATTAATATAATATATTAAAGAATATAATATAATATAATATAATATATTTAAAAAAGTATTGTAATGACTTACTATCGATTCAAAGTTAAATAATAATAATAAAAAATATGGATCACTATAAGTGTCAGTAATGGGCAGGGGCGGATACAAGGGTTTACCCCCTCCTTGGTCTTAGGAACTTAAAATATTTTCAGTTTAATAACTAAAGTAAAGAGGATAGAAGAGCAATACTATACTTAAAAGTTAATACATATTATATTATATTGCTTATTGAAATTTAAAAGTGATTGATAATCACAATTTTTTTTCATCTAGCCAACCCCCCTCCCTTTTTTATTTCTAGATCCGCGCCTGCTAATGGGTGACTGCATAATCAACCCCTTCATGTCAATTTCCATCCTTAGCATATAAGCTTATTGTGAATATTATGTATAGATTGTATGGTTAAAATAAAAAAATAAATTTTTAATTTAGCATTTGATATTTAAAGAGAAAAAGACCCGATCAAATCCTAAAAATAATAATAATAATTTTGTTTTTATATTATATATTACTAGAGATTCTCCCGATCTTTTTTTAAGTGTAGCAACGTCCAAAGAAGCTGGTTGTAAAATTAGAGAATCTTGGCTTTCTTGAATAACATGATCAGCATGTTGAGCTAATTGTTTGGCAATCTCAAAAATATTTTCAACAGGATTTTCAGCAAAACGATCACGCTGACCACTAGTTACTATTTCAAGAGCCAACTTAAGTAGGTTATTTTTCATACTTATGTAATGTGGTTGTCCACAAAATGGAGGTCTAAAAATTAAAAAAATGTGTTAACTTTATTCAATATAATAAAAATAAAAATAATTATGAATACACATTAAATCAAACCTGTTTAACCAATTAACTAATGGTTTTAGAGCAGCTACTGTGTTGGCGACATCTGTAAGAATTTTAGTTGGAACTTGAGTGGAATTTAAATAATTTTGTTTTATATCTTTGTATAAGCTATGGGCACTGCATGATAATCTTAAAGCTAGTAATTGTACATTTTCTTTATCTAGTTCATAATGCTAGAACACATTAAAACAAATAAATTTAAACTAAAGATCAAAGTTGTATAGAATTAGTCATTAGATGTGTATTTATACTTTATAGGGAACAGAGATGGCAAAGCTAATATTACAGTTTAGTATTTACAATTTTTTTTTTTTATAATTATTATTATTTTCATATGAGACATGAGCACACTTTCCCAAAAGTCTGAACAATTTTAATGACATTGTAGTACCTATTATTATTTTATTATCACTTTAATGTTAATTTACAATCAGTATACAATATTTATATAATATTTAAATTGTCGATTTCTAGTCGTAGAAAAAATATCCTTACATTTCTCCTTGTGGAAACAGATCATTATAAGTAGTAAGTAGTCAAATTACTTCTATACTTAGCCTATATTCAGTGTTGGGGAGTAACTTAACTTAAGTTACAAGTTACTATAACAAAATTACTTTTTAAGTAATTTGATGGTAATTTGATTACATTTTATTATAAGTAAGTTATATGTAATTTAAGTTACTTTTTTGTAGTAATTATTACTAAATTACTTGTTACTTTTTTTGGTATGATACATTTTATTAAAACGTATTGATAATTTTATGTGTAGATATTAAAATATATCATAATATAACTTATAAGTTATAAGTATTATAATTTATAAGTAAAATTTTCTGAACTGTGATATTTTTGTTATAGCTATTGACTATTTGTCATTTGACGATAAAGTGTTACTTTTTGAATGGAATTTTTATCTTTACTATGTGTTGTATGGTCACGGACGGCTCATTGTGTCAGCATCTGTGCGTACAGCGGCGTTGTCAGTGGCGGATACAAGCAAGCCCTGATTAAGAGGGGGCAGAGGGGGCCATGGCCCCCGGTCCTCGTTTAATTGGAATTTATTTAAGGGCCTCGTATTTTTCTATTATTTCTTTCGTTATAGGTTATATATTGCATAAATCACTTAAAATAAATCGACAATTAATCTGCTTACGACATTATTTTCAATTATCTATATCAAATAAACCTCTTATAATAATAATAATAATAAACAAAAAAATTTGACTGGCTTATGATGATATTAGCATCTGAAAACGACATTTACAACTTAAAAATAACTTAGTTACAATTTTGATAAGGAATAAGTAATGAAACTTAATTACCCAAAAAAAGTAACTTCCCCAACACTGCCTATATTTGGTAGTTAACTATCAAATTTCATATTAATAAATATCATTATCACAGGTAAAACATTTTTTTATGATACTCCATGTATTTCTATTTAACCATTTTTTTGGAAACACCTTGTACATATAAATTTTTTGTTTTACTAATTTAGTTCCTTAAATATTTTCAATATTTTGTAAATTTTTATTTTTTTACTAGCTCCTCCCCACACAAAATTAGTTCTGGATACGCTCCTGTATAGAACTATGTTATTTGATTAGAATAGAATAAATCAATGAACTAATATCTAATACTATTATCTAATTTTAATTTTAATAGGCATAATATATATAGATCTAAATCGTTCTTATAATTTAAACTATAATGATACATATTTTTAAGATTTAAAATTATTTAACGGTGGTATCAGCTTAAAATGTAGCAATGAAAGATAGGTAGGGGTTTATAAAATAGTATAAAAAGTTTGAATTATGTAATTTTTGTATATCTGTTTAAAGTTTAAACTTACAAAATTTCTTAGTAGATCAACTGCTTCTAATATTAACTCTTGGTGTCCAATTTTTTGCACGCCAATTTTATCTAAATCATTAGGTTGCATATCTAATAACTTTTGTCCATTCACATCTGTATCAATGAAGTACTTGATATAT
The DNA here is from genome assembly GCF_005508785.2 of Acyrthosiphon pisum. Taxonomy (NCBI): domain Eukaryota; kingdom Metazoa; phylum Arthropoda; class Insecta; order Hemiptera; family Aphididae; genus Acyrthosiphon; species Acyrthosiphon pisum. The sequence continues at coordinate 123,048,855 of NC_042494.1, forward strand.
GGTATAATAACACTATCTAAACCTATTAAGTAACATATTATTTAAAACATTTGTAGATTTGTGTTGATTATATATTTAAGTAAGTAGTTTAGGTACATGATTTTAATTTACCTTTAAGCCAATCGGCTACTTGGTCAGATTTCCAATCAGCAACATTCACATAAGCCATTATGCACAATTTAAAGTTAATTCATTAATTATGGTCAATATTTCTAAATGAAATAAAATTAATGAAATTTACTATAGTTTTAGTTTAAATCATACATGTAATGCAGACATATATAAATTATCATTTTTAAAATGAAATTGTTAAGCAATTAATACATATTACTTACTAAAGTGATTGGCAATATTTAATTGATGTCTGGTGACCATTTAGTAATTCACCAATAAATAAATTAAATAATATCAATTCACAAGAAACAAACCAACAAAGTAACAACTAAAAGTTTTATTAGTTTTATGACGTATTCTTCCAATCTCACTTATCATGTTTTCAAGCAAGGACAAATACCGAGGGCCTTATCTGATTGGTTTAAATTCGTTCCATATCAACCAAACATTGACAACAACAACAACAATTTTTACCAAATTTGGCAATATCCTTGACCCCAAGTAGTAAGTGTTAAAAAAGACAAACACATAATAAAAATAAAAATACTGATCTACGGAATACGAGTAATTGATCTTAAAAGTAAAAAGTATTGGATAATATATATTAATTTAGTTATTACTTGAGAGTTGATAATTATTAGTATATGCACATTTATAGAATGAATTTTTAGAATCAAAAATGTTCTATCTTCTATGATACCTACCAAATTTGTTTAATATTTTTTAATATAATATATTATAATCGATTTTGTTGAATACTTGAACCTGAATTTAAAGTTGTACCTACTACCTACTAAAACATTGTAGTTGTAGATTACATTACGAACCTTGGTACTTATGTTTTATAATTAAAACCTTATTACTTTAGTCTTTAGGGCTTAGAATCAGTGGTATACTGGTATGCCCAGTGGGATAGGTCAGCAGTAGGTCGAGCAGACCTGGGCCTATCCTGACTCCTGTTTTTTGAACCTTAAAGGCTTGAATAGTCTTAAATAATATTTTTATTGTCATGATTAAAAAAATATGAAAAATGTTTATTCGCTTTTGGCACTTAGACACATATTGCCAGTAAATAATATAATTTAATAGTTCACTACCTACCTACCAATTTATGTACCTATTATAGTTGATCGACAAGATATACACATGACTACATGATTAACATAGACGTTTGATTTGAATAATTATGAACCTTTTTTTTATTTATAATAATGCATGATAAGAAAATAACATTTAAAAAAATGCCCAGACCAGCGTTTCACAACCTATGGTACGTGTACCACTAGTTACTGGTGGTACGTGTAGAAAATCTCCCTTCGTAAAAATTGTTGTGTGCACTGTGCGTCTGTGCACTACGACAAATGTTTTGTGCATCACTACAAAATCTCAAAGTGCACTACAAAAAATAAAAATGTGCACCTGCCACTTAAGAATTTATATAGATCAGGCAAGGACAGTGGCGCAACTAACGTGTAAGTTAGCAAAGTGAAACTAAAGATTGGTTTTTAGTATTTTTTCACATTTTATAATTATTACTAGTAATTATTATTATTATTATTATTATTATTATTACCTATATTTTTTTATTTTTTTATTAAAATGAGATGGTTATACGATAAATTATAATTATCTATACTGTTATTTTAATAGTTATTATTAATAGCATTTATTCTATTTTATAACCAATGTTAATAGCCTATGGATTACCTATATTACATATTTACACTACGAGTTATTGATTTAATAATATTATAAAATCATTACCATGGACTAATGGAAGCCAAGAATAGTGTTCTAAAATGTATACAACAATCAATAACAGCCTACTCGACACTCGTATTATTATTATAACAGGGACTTGTGTTAAATCAATGTGAAAATAATGTTTAACAATACATATTTTTTGTAATTACATTGTGATGGATATATCATAAATGGGATTTTCCACTGGCACACACATCTATGTATAATATCAAATATTTCTATGAATTAACAATATAAAATATGTGATACAATGTTTACAGTAGGTATGTCAGTATCTACTCTTGGGTGTTAGGTCTTGAAATTTATTTAGTTATGCCTTTCGCGTGTGTGTTATAACTTATAATAAATAATTAGGTATACCTATGAATATAATGTGATAATTTCAATTTTAATGATAAGTATATAATTCTATTTACTATTTTAGAATACGTGTTGTTTATATGGACAATGGACTATGGTAATAGTATCTATATATTCGCTACGTTCTAAGGGCGAGAAGGCGAATTTAAAAAAGATTTATTAGACTTAAATTTCTTTATTAGTATAATATTACCTAATATATTTACGAAATCGTAATAAAGATTTCTATTAAGGGCTCCCAAGTGTCTAGTTGCGCCACTGGGTAAGGACGCAATGTTTCGGTTGGTATTGTAGATGTAAAAAGATATTGTTATTTTTCAAATTACTTTTTTGAAAGACAAAATGTAGATTAGGTTAGCGTTAGTGGATGTTACGAGTGGATCACTGTAATGGATAAATGGATGGTGTTACATTTGAATTTCAATAATATAATATCATTGTAACAATAAACAATTCTAAGCGAAGACAGCTAACTAGTTATGAGACATTGAGATATCTTATTCTAAATTTTCAATCCATAGCCATATAAATACTGAACCATTTTTTAAGCTACAAAATAATTTGCAAATTTTTGAGGTAGGTATTCACGAATTTTGTCAAATTTTAGATTTTAAATTCTTATAAAATACATTTTTTATGCATACTTAATAATTTCAATTGTTATAAAAACAAAAATTAGGTTTTTCATAAATAGGAAAAAAATAAACAACAACAATAAATTTCAAATTTCAAATGTCTATGAATAGCTCAAAATATTTTGAAAATTTTATAATGTATAGGAAAATATATGAAAAATAAACATTTGGTGAACATTTTGAGTATTTACGAAGTGTAAATTTCTATTGTTTTTAAATTATAACAAAATAAGAAAATTGTTCGATGAGTATTCGATAATATATGGCTGAAAATCAATGTGAAAACTGAAAACATTTAGACTTCAAACGCTCATAAATAATTAGTTTGATTTTCCGGTAAACTTTTTATTTTGTTAAAGGTATGAAAATGTATAAGGAATCTTGTATTAAAATTACAATTCTGAGATATAAATAGAAACATGTTCATAAATTGCTAACTCAAAATAATTTTAAAATTACAATGAAGTTTAGAATTTGACCTCTCAAAAGTTCTAACTATATTTATTTTCCAATCAAAAAAGATGCTGAAGTTGAATATTAAAGCATTATTTCTACTAGAAAAAATGTTTACACACAGAAAAAAACACACATTATTGTAAAATCAATATAAATATATAATACATCGCTTTTTTAGAATCTTTAATGAAAAGAATTTTAAATCACGGTTAACGCATAGGCTGGTATTAAGGGGCCTCGCTACTGCCGTTAATTTTACTTGAAAAGACCTAAAGACAAAGTTAAAGTTAGTTAACGTTGTCCAATTTTGATTTTGAAAAAAAAATTGAACCCACCAGAAAATTGTCTATAGATCCTACAAAGTACTTTGTAAAAACTAAATTTCATATTATTGTGAACTGTAATTGAAAACTTGCAAATATGAACTTTTTCGAATCATAATTAAAATTAAAATTAATATTAAAAACGGAAAATGTTTTGTACGAACTACAGACATTTATCTGCTGAATTCAAATACTTTTTCAGAATCAAAATCAGACAACGCAACTAACTTTAATTTTGTCAAAACAAATGTATGTTTTTATAAAATTTGTGAAGTAAAATTTATAATATGGTTATCGAGTTCTTGACAGCTGTGCATGCACATACGAGAGAGGTTTCCGTCGATACCCGCATTTAATTTTACTCACACTAATAATTATTTACAACTATGATTCATAGTCTATGAACTAACACATAGATCCCGGGGGCTATGACAAGATTAGAAATTGCTTAAATGTTACCCCTTTAATAATGACCGTACCGAGGCCCCTTAAGGGGGTTCCAGCTAGTCATTTTCTAGAAGTAAGAATTAGGCAATCATATGTGGCAAGTACAACCGGGCCTTGTCAATGTGTTTTTTTTGGTTACATGCAGAATAACCTACTTACGTGGAACCTTGTTATAAGTTTTCAATCCTTAGATAAAACATTTGAACATTTTATAAATTAATTAACTACAAAATCATTTTTAAATCTTAAATTTGAAATATGTTGTCAAAAATCAAACTTGAAATGTTTATAAAAAAAAATTGTGCCTATGTATTTTTAATATTTTTCAACTGCTATTTAAGCAATATATTAGGTGCCTTTTATATTACATTTTTACGATTTTTGGCCCAACAAATAAAATTGTATTGATATTTATGGACAAACAAATCTAAACAAATTGAAATTTGAAATTGTACGTTAACAGCCCAAAACAAGTCAAAATATTTTGAAAACTTTATAAAGTATAAGAATTGATAAAATAAACATATGATATAAATCTCAAGTGTCTACGGTTATTCGTTTTTGAATTACAACAAAATTAGAAAATCGCTACATATTCTTCAATCATCGAGTGAATATCCAATGTTGTAAAAATTTAAACGCTTCAAACGCTCTTAAAAATTGAATTTGTCTTTCTTATAGATATTTTTTGTTGTTGATAAGGCTGATAACCTTACAAGGAATTTTGTAGTATTTTAGTTGTATTTCATTTTAAAATCTTAGATTTAAAAAGAAAATTTTTATGAATTTCTAACTCACAATAATTTGCACATTTTCGTGGGTTTTACGCTTTATGTCAAAATTCGAACTTTAAATACTTATAAAAAAAAATTGTAACTGGATTTTTAATATTTTTCAAATGTCATTGTAACAATCCTTGCATTAAATTTTCAAGCTTTTTATTCCTAGTCCGTGGTTCGTGTTATTTGTGGTGACTACGGACTAAGATATAAGATATAAGTCCGTGGTGGTGACTGTGGATCACGGCTATATAGATACTATATTTATAGCTGTGTCGTGGATACAGTGGCGGTCAAACGGGGGGGGGGGGGATATAAATTTATATCTAATTTATAATTAAGTATATTCTATATTGCATTATATTTTGTTCTATTTTTTTTCTAAAAACAAACTATCAAATATTGTAAATTTCGACAGAATGTCAGAATATGTTTATACGTGTTTATATGACATGACTATATTATTATCTAGACTCATATCTAGGAACTATGATATTATTATTATTATTATTAATATTTAGTTGTTTACACAAAATATAATATGGGAATATTATCCCCCTCGATCATCGAGAATCCTCAATAACAACAGACTAGCTCTACACTTTCCCAGAACATTGATTCATACGGGGCGATAGTGCGATCGGTAGGTATATTTTACAATATTACTTACCAACAGCCACAGGTCATTAGTTGGTTGAAAACTTGAAATATCGATTGCTTATTATTTATCATAACTCATAATATTTAGTTATCATCGTGATTCGTCTTTAGTCGTTCGTACTCGTGTTTTCTACTATAGGTCCGTGTAGTACTATTACTTACTATTATACAGTCGGTGTCTTTTGTGATATTTACTATTTTGTCTATTTTACATTTTCACAATTTACTATGTTTATAAAGCAAAATTACTAGCTATTTTGATGCAAGTTGCTCTACTTCTAA
>NC_042494.1:123055749-123069249 GCF_005508785.2 Acyrthosiphon pisum
ATTGTATAACCTTTTTGACGTTTATTCATATATTATAATCGCTATATGTTTTAACATTTAAAAGTTTAAAACCACCAGAATCATGACAAAATATATACTTTTTCATAACTAGAATATCAAGTTAATTATTAATCTTCAGTTAACTCATATTAGTTTATAATCATATTAGGTACAAAGTATAAACATTAAATATTAAACTTAGAAGTTGAGTAGGAAGTTTCTAATTTAGTACATACGACTATAATACGAGTATACCGTTGACATAGTACGTTTTGGATTGTTGAGTTTCCACATAAATTCAGCTAGATGGCGCCAGTCGGTAGTTCTACTGCTGATTTGGAGACTCAATTTGACGGTCTTGAAAAATGCATAATATCATAGGCCGATGTTCAACCTGTATATCTTAAATCGTGATTATATATTATGTTGATAAATAAAAAGGATATTTTCGTATCACCCAAGGTGGATATATAGATATACATATATATATATATATATATTTAGAATATATTTATATATATCCACCTTGGTATCACCATTGATAATACAATCACAGAATAGATTAATACCTAGATAGATTAAAGTTATAAGTACAACACATGTATCTATGTGTATCACAGAAATACAAAATTTAATCCGGTGAAAGTTTTTCCAATTCGGCTTCGGGCGCTTCGGTATTCACTTCACATTTGTGTTTTACTGATTTGTTGTCCTCGATGCAAAAACCATAGATAAACGATTTAAGATTAAAAATTACCACAAATTGTAGTCGTAGAGCCGAGTAAGTTGGTCGGACGTTTGAATCTATATTTTGCTGCTCTGCGTTCACTTGTACACGTGGCTCATGTTAAAATGTCGTCTGCTATCGAAAAGAAAAATTTAATTTTGCGGAACCTTCAAGAAGTTCTTGGTGAAGACAAACTCGATGTCATACTAAAAGAAAGAGATTTAAAAATTTATTGGGGTACAGCCACAACTGGACGGCCACACATTGCGTATTTTGTTCCAATATCCAAAATAGCGGACTACTTAAAAGCTGGATGTGAGGCACGTATAAGACAAATATTGATCAACTATTATAGTAATGTTTAAAAGATTTGTATGTTATTTTTGTAATGGCACAGGCCATTAGGTCAAGAGCCAATTCATATGTATAATAAACAGTTGAATATTATTAAGAATTAATGATAAATTGTATAGTATTAATAATATTAATACCTAATGACCAATAAAATAGGTTTTTAAAATTAGATATTCCACATTCTGTTAAATTTAAAAAAAAATCATTTCAAATGATTTTGAAATAATTAATAAACGTTATGTGTACTAGATGAGTTGCAGAATTATGAATGTATTAATTTCAATATCAGACATAGATTTAGTTTTTATGTTACAGTTTTGTGAGTTCTGAAAATTTTAATAAATAGCTACTATGTATAATTCATACAGATTAACTTGATTCTGTCTTTAATTATTTCAATTATTATTGGTTGATTAGTTTTAAAGAAGTTATAATTTAATTGTCGGTATAGTATTGGGCATACAATTCATCTTTTTTAATTGAGCTCCCAGATTTCAGGTTAACAATTTAAAATTTATAGCATAGCTATTGAAATTAGTAAAGTATTTAATTTAAGTAAAGTATTTAAGATTAATATTTGAGTTAATACATAACTTACATTTTATTTTAACTAAAATATTAAATAGTAGTGGTTTTAATATTCACGTAGAAAATCAACCAATATACCAATATAACAAAAACATTTTTTAATTTGTGCTATTAAAATTAACTATATTATCAAGCATTAATTATAGCATTTGATGATATGTCAAATAAATGTATTTAATTTTAAAATGTTGATTTAGGTTACAATATTATTTGCTGACTTACATGCATATTTGGATAATATGAAGGCACCTTGGGAACTATTGGAACTCAGAGTACAGTATTATGAGCACTCAATTAAAGCTATGCTTAGTTCAATTGGTGTATCACTTGAAAAATTAAAATTTGTACGAGGAACAGAATATCAACTTTCTAAGTAATAAGAATCTTCAAAACGATAACGGCCGTATTCATAGTTGCTGCTTAAAAATAAGTATTGCTTAAGCTAATTTTGTATTAATAACTAAATGTAATGCTTAAGGTAGGCCTTGACCAACCTTAATTTGAGTAATACTTTTTATTTTCTTAAGCTAAAGTCTCGTTTATGAATCTTATTTGAGACATAATTGTAGCTTAAGCAGGGCTGCATTTAAGGAGGGCACTGGCTACAACTGCCCTGTGCGCCAAAATGTCTGAAATTTGGTCCCTTGTAGTTAGTGGACAAACATTTTGCGGGGTAACTTCATACCACTCCACTCCGCCCATCTAAACTTTAAATATTTATAACTCATAAACTACTCACCCTAAATTTGATTTTTATAAATAAAAATAATTAAAAAAATACTCTGCTTTGGATTATAAAATTAAAACTCTCTGCTGTCATTCAAAAAAGTAAAAACTTAAAAAATTATAAGGATAAAAAATATTTTCAAAAACATTAATACTTTTTGAAATAATGTATTTGGTGATAAAATAATCACTAATTAATATGATCCATGAAGTAGGTACCTAAATATTGAAAAAAAAAACTTGTATTATGATGAATTACAAGCAGGACTTCATACACTCAATTGTATCTTTGCGGAAGGGGGAGGGAGGAGGAAGAGAAAGGTTCATGAAATTATTAAAAAATATTTTTTAAAAAAAGCACACTTTATTGTAAAACAAATATTCTTTTCTTCACTCATAATTTAAAAAGTTCATGAAGATCCCTCCCATATTTCCCGTGAGTAAGCAATTTTTTTGCACTGGGGCGTATAATTTCTCAATGTGGCACTGAGCTTAAGCAATACTTATTCTTATCATCAACTATTAATATGACGAATAATATTTTATTGAGAACTTGTTTTTTTTTTAGAGAGTATACAATGGATATGTACCGATTGAGTTCTTCAATTTCTGTACATGATGCTAAGAAAGCTGGGGCTGAAGTTGTAAAACAAGTTGATAATCCACTACTATCTGGGTTGCTATATCCTGGTTTGTTATAGATATATTTTGTTAAAGGTTACAGATAGATAATAAAGAAATGTATTTATTATACATCTTGATCGATTCATCACTAATTGTTATACATTCAAAATTATAAGTTAAAAGTTAAGACGCAATATAATTTGGTAATAATAAAGTCTATGGTGTTATCACAATATTCAATTAAAGACATTTTCTTTTGCTACAAAACTTTAAAGAACATATGGTATATCGTCATGTTGGTAGAATATTATTTTGTATTTTTATTATTTTTCCTTCAATATTGGTTATAATATTACATGTAACAAAATATGGTTTGGTCCATGAAATTGTTATTTTTGTTTTTTTAAATAATAATTTTTTTTTAAAGGATTACAAGCATTAGATGAAGAGTATCTCAAAGTTGATGCTCAGTTTGGTGGAGTAGACCAGCGTAAGATATTTACAATGTCTGAAAAATATCTTCCTCAGTTGGGTTATGAAAAAAGAATACATTTAATGAATCCTATGGGTTAGTTTTGTTAATCTATGTATAATTTTAATTTTGATGTCAAGGTATAACTACTTAATTGCTTATATATTATTTTATGCTTAGTTCCTGGGTTAGCTGGAGGTAAAATGTCTTCTTCTGAAGTGGATAGTAAAATCGATTTATTAGATTCACCAGCTACAGTTAAGAAAAAATTGAAAAAAGCATTCTGTGAACCCGGAAATATTGCGGAAAATGGTTTACTTGCATTTGCTAAACATGTCATTTTTGGTTTATTTGAACCTAATGAAAGTATGATTTTTAGTTTATTTTTTTTTTTAATACATATAGACAGAAATGTAATTACTTTTACTTCAAGAATTCAAAATATCAAGAAACGAAGCCAATGGAGGAGATTTGAATTTTAGCGCCTATGAAGATCTTGAAATTTGTTTTTCTGAACAAAAGCTGCATCCAGCTGATTTAAAAGCATCTATTGAATTTTATATCAATAGACTGTTAGATCCAATTCGACAAATATTTGATAAACCTGAATTACAGAAATTAGTTGCTAATGCATACCCAGCTCCAGTCAAACCCAAAAAAACTGGTATGTTTCAAATATAGTATCAAGTCTTATATAATTTAAATCAAATTTGTTGAATATTTTATTTCATAAATCATCATTTATAAAATAAATATTCAAACTACTTGAGTACAAATATTAATTTAGACCTACTAATATATATATAACTATGTTAATTTTTTGATATCGGATCTTACTATTAATTTGTTATATATTTATTTTAATAAAATATGTAATTGTGGGTTGTAAGCTAGGTTTAAAGGTTTTTGGTTCTGATTGTTGTGATAAATGTATTGGTTGTACAAAAGTGTAAGTTACTACATAATTGTAATTAACAAATAAGTTCTAAAATATCCTTAAAAATATTTAGACTGACATATTGTCTTCATTCAAAATTGTTTTTTGTATGCTATTATTAATTGTCATTAAGTTTAAATTTAACACATACATTATTGTGACCCTACAATGCGGCACACACAAAACTTATTATTCAGCTGAGCAATTTTCCCAGTTATTTTTTTTTTTTCATATAAATAATGTAAATTTGTTAAATTAATTTTTAAAATACAATTAGCGTTGCATTTATAAATTTTTTTTGATATTGTTTTTAGTTAATTCCTCTAATATATATTTTTTTTAATTTTGATGCAATAGAGAAAAACAACTCCAATCAACAAGAAGAGATTTCCCCTAGTCGTTTGGATATTCGTGTTGGTAAAATAGTCGAAGTATCTAAACATCCAGAAGCGGACGCATTGTATGTTGAAAAGATTGATCTTGGTATGTATCTTACGTGTTTATTTAGAGCTAATATTATACAAGAGTTTTATCATTATATATATATCTGTTAATTAGCAACTTTCTTATAAATTTTAATATTTATATAAATTACAGTAAACTCGCGTTGAATACGCTGTTGAGTGTTGATTGATATTAAATGTCTCGCCTAATATAATTTACCTCATAATACATTTTTTCAACTAGTCCCTTGGAGTTTGTCTTAAATGGTTTTTACTTTACATTGAGAACTAGGCAATATAAATTAATTTACGGTCATGTACTCTTATTGTAATAAATAACTTGTTAGTAGTTTTTAATTGAATAGAACTAATTTTCTCTGCTTATTGATTATCTAAAGTTAAATGATTTTTATTTATTAATATTTTTTACAGGTGAAGAGCAGCCTAGAACAATAGTTAGTGGTCTTGTAAATTATGTACCAATTAATGAAATGCAAGATAGATTAGTGATTGTATTATGTAATTTAAAACCTGCCAAAATGAGAGGTATTGAATCGAGTGGAATGGTTCTTTGTGCATCAATGTATGATTAAATATTTATTTTAAATTTATTTTAAATTATTTAAGTCATGTGTTGTCTCTATCTTACAAGTGTGTAACAGCAAATGTATGCTCAGCAGATCATGTTAGCTCCGTTAGTTTAAAAATTAGAGTGATTTGACCTATTATAAAACTTGATACTGAGAACATTATCTATGTTTGTGTGATTGTTTTTTACAATTATTCAGTTTTTTAGCAAGTTATGCGTATATAATGACGAAGATTAAAAATTCTCATAACTCACTTTTGTTTTTACTACCAAGTTTCATAATAGATCGATTCACTCTAATTTTTAAACTAACAGAGCTAACATGATCTGCTGAGCGTAAATTTGGTATGTTACACACTTGTAAGACGGCAACAACACATGCGGGTATGACATCTTCTTGAAATAATTTTTGTACGGTTTTTATCGTTAAATAGTGAAAACAACGGAGTTAAGTCTGTTGAGCCTTTAGAACCAGCTGAAGGAAGTAAACCAGGCGATAAAGTTTTTATTGAAAGTTATGAACAAGGTGAACCAGACAAAATTTTGAATCCCAAAAAGAAAATTTGGGAACAACTTCAGGTAAAATATTATTCATAAACTAATTCTTTTTTTATATCTTAAATTTATTAAAATTTATTTTTTTTTAGGTTGATTTAAAAGTTTCAAATTTATGTGAAGCTCAATGGCAATCCAACAACTTGATGACAAATGCTGGAAAAATTCTGAGCAAATCCTTAAAAAATGTTAATATTGCTTAATTTTTTTTAAGATATAATAATAACAATTAAATATATACATAATTAAATACAATTTATTTTTCATGTATATATACATTCTAAAATAATTGAATAATACAATTAAAAATCTTTTTCAAGTGCATACAATAATTAACAACTTGAATGAGTCACTACACTCATAAAGTTTGAAACATTTGAGTTTTCCTCTTCATCAGAAATATCACTTAAAACCCTTTCGTTATCAACAAAAGTGGAATTGAAAAGCTTTTTTGAATTATGCGTTTGTTTTTTAATTGTTTCAAATAGCAGTTGAAGTTCTGTCTTAGCTAATTTTATGGCTGATGCTTCTCTGTTATATGCAAAATAATTTGTATCGATATCATGTTCTACGTAACTTTTATCACCACACTTAGGAAAATCTTTTATTAGGTCGTCTTCTGATTTTAATGATGTCATTGAAACAGATTTAATATCTTTATTTTCTAATCCAGTTAATACAATTTGCTTCATTTGTCTGAAAAAAATATAAAATATAAATATTTACAAATACAAATTTTTTATTTAATAATTTAATAAATGTTAACTATAATACAAATCAATGTATATTAATATTATTTTAGAAATCAGCTGAAGCTAAAATAGCTTAAATATATCAATTAATTGAGATTTTTTATAAATAGAAACTTTAGAAACACAAGTTATCTTAATTTATTTTGTGGGTTGGCTGCAGTCAGTCAAGTAACGTGACTGACAGTAAGTAACATATGCTGCCACTAGTTCTTGGATGGGTGATCTACCGTGTTTGTAGTGGGAAAAACCTTGCCACACATACACGTGTTGCTTACTTACCATTTCAACCATAACAACCCTACCAACCTACAATAGCTAATGACCATAGTTGCCGGGCTCAAATTCAAAAAATAATTTCAATTTTCAATGCTTGTTTGCATTTAAAAAAAAATATATTTTACATTTATAATGGTTAAAATGATTTTTTCACAAAAATACTGAAGCATTCTTGATTAGGTAGATAAAAATGCAAAATAGAATTCACATGTTCTAGAAATAAAATGATATATACTATTCTAACGATTGTTACATCCTTACTTCTATTTGATAAACATAACGTGTACGATAGGCACATATTATGCTAATAATGCTCATAGTAATATGTTATATATAGGTAATATGTACCTATTATTTACAATAATATGCTGACTTTATATTAAGCCGCCCCTCCTTTTATGGTGCCACATTTATTATTGTAAGGCTACCCAAATACCCATATGTAATAGAAGTTCTCACAAATTCTCCATGATTACCATCACGAGCACCTAAACTCTGAGAAAGTGCTACATTTTGGTAAACTTTGTTTGTAAATACTAAGTAATAATAAACTTTTATGTATTGACAATTATTTGGATCAATCATAATTTATTTGTAATATTAAAAATATGTTCAAAAGAAACTAACTTCTTCCCATTCTCCTGAATATCCTATATTTAACTGGTCATCCCCGAATATGTTACATATTTGTGGAGGCGCTGAAGCTCTTAAATAGTTGAAGTTACAATTATGTGCAATTGGTTTAAATTTTTATTTTGTTACTAGTTAATTTATGTTAATTGAAGTGTATCAAAATAATAAAGTAAAAGTGTAGTCGGGTAAAGAATAATTGAGGTTTTTATATTATTTAAGAATTATAATATTATAAGTATAAGTTAAAAGTATTAGGAATAGGAGTAAAAGGATTAGATACTTTAAATAATAAAAAGGTGGGTAAGTGGATGTAGCTCTGCTGTACAGTAGGTTACAAGTGGGTCACTGTATAATGGATAGTATTAAATTTGAATTCAATGATAAAATATCACTGTATAAGAAAAACGATTCTGAGCGGAGATGGTATGTCAGTCTACGTATAAGATATATTATATACTTATTTATGGTATTAAAAAAAAATTGACCAATAATAGGTATCTATAATAAATTCCAAATTAATCATATCACAATATCCATTAGGTACACTTATAACGCGTTATAAATCAAGAACAAACCGTGATACTATCCTAGATATATAATATTATACTTTAAAAGTTTCAAGTACCCACGAATAATATTATACAATCATAACAAAATAATAAAAATAGTTATTCTAGGTTTTATAATAAATCAAAATATTTAGAAAATTTTATGGTGTATAGAAAATGCTGATATAAACATTCAGTCAAAATTTCATGTAACTACGGTCATTTTTATAAGAGTTTCACCAAAAACCAAAATCGATATTTTCGAAAACAGATTTTGTTTAAAAATTACCGTTTTTTCTTAATTTTTTTTGTTTTTCACGGCGCTTTTGAAAACTACTGGAAAAATTTCACTTTTGACCCCCTAAAGTACCAACTAGATTCACTTTCCTATCAGAAAAGATACTGTTGAAGAAAATCTAAGCACTTTTACTGTCCTAAAAGGTGATGACAGACACAAAAAAAAAATAAAAATAAAAAATAAAAACACATCATTGTAAAATCAATACATTCATCGTTCCACTGAGAATCTAAAAAAAAAATTAAATTAAATTTTTTCGAGATTTTAAGTGTTAAGCCTAAGAATAAGAGTAAAGGAAATAAAGGAATAACGCTATTAGAGAATTTACATAATGAAATTAAAATTATTGAATTTTTTTGTTAATATTTACGAGATTTTAAGCATTAAAAAAAAAGTGTAAAGGAGTAATATTCTCTAGTAATATAATAAAAATAAATTGAATTTTTTTTTTTTGAAATTTATGTGAATTTAAGTATTAAAAAAGCAGGTAAGTGGATGTTGCTCTGCTGTAAGGAGATTACAAGTAGGTCATTGTATAATGGTTGTATTAGTCTTGAATTCAATGATATAATATCATTGTATAAGATAAACGATTCTGAGCGGAGACGGTTTGTCAGTCTGGATATTTTATATTTTGTTATTTATTTTATCATGTAAGTTGAATTAATATTAAAATATTATAATTTTTTATTCGTTTCTATGGTGATAAACAAAGCGTTAGAAATTAAAATCCCATTTTTAGCGTTTTTTCATTATTTTCCGGTAGTTTTTCCCGTGGCATTAAATAACTATTGAGGAAATCGAAAAATGACCTTTCTAAAGTACCATCTTGTTCCAATTTGCTAAAAGATAAGGTACTATATGTTGAAATCGAAACACTCCTTCTGGAAGAAATTTTGTATACAGGATAAAAAAAGAAAAAAGAAATAAATAAATAAACACCATTGTAAAATCAAACAATAGCTTCCTCGCTCCGCTCAGAATCTAAAATAAGAGTATAAGTAAATAAAAGAGTAACGTGGCTGATGAATATATACATTAAGAATCATATATAGGGTAAGTAGGAATGTATAAGAATAAAAGCATAGTTATATAAAGAGTAGGGTAGGAGAACATTTTATTTTAAGTGAACATAAGCAATGTTTGGGTAAATAAAAGTTTTTAGGGGGACGGAGTGGCCAAATGGACTAAGGCGTCGGTTTGAATCCGGCCACAGGCGTCATTTTTCTTCAGGCATGTCATGGTGTCTGGAGATAGATGCTGCCATCCACCACCCGGGCTAGGCAGAAGCCTTCGGGTGCCCTACTTGAAATTCTGCCAAACCTAAAAACGTGTTTCAACCAACCGTTCCAAATGCCTCCCACCCTCACTATAAAAACCACAAAAACAGCTAATGGCCACAGTTGCCAGGCTTAAGTTCAATGAAAAAAAAAAGTATTTAAAAGACAACAAGTTTTCCATAAAACGTAATAAGAATAACCAAATAGCAAGTGGCACTATCATACATCGCAAGCAAAATCAAAACATGATACAATAGAAAAATCTGCAAATGTATTAGGTATACACTGTCTATTATTTATATACAAATTAGGAAATGAACAACTTATTTACTGTGTTATGGAGTATGGACTATGGTTGTTTTGCTCAGTCTTATTATTTACTAAGTGAATAAAGTAGTTTTAACAACCACTTTTTTAATATAAAATATTTAAATATGTACCCATTACCTATAGCATAATATTATTTAATAAATGTAAAAATAATCAACCAAAAAGCATTACTTTATATCTGATCTAAGCTTGGAGACTTCATTATCTTTGAGACCACTGGTAATAGCTAATTTCTCCAGATCTGATTTAGTAATTTTGTTGAATTCATTATTTTCTTTTAGTATTGTTTGGTAAGTATTATTATGTTCAGTTCGAATATTTCTATTCACTTTGTCCGTAATCTATATAATAATATTAAGTATAAAAATTTATCTTATAAAAAAAAAAAATTGATTTACACAAACTTTGTTTTTATTTGATAAATTATTCAACCTTTTATTTAAACTAGTAATGATAATTTCCTGGTTTCTAATCAATTTATCTGAAGCTATAAGTTTAGATTTAAGTTCTGTGATTGTATCTAAATATTCACGCTCGCGATTATTCAACTTTTCCAATGAATTGCATGATTCTTCATATTTCCTATTTAAATATTAAAATTAAAAAAACATAAACATTCAAAACAATTTTTTAATGTATTTACTCGAGTAAACTATCCCTTTCAGATGTCACACACTGTAGTTTTTCTTTACATTTAGTGTTATCTTTTGTCAACTGACTATAATGATTTTCAAGTTCTGATATCTTCCCTAGCAGTACGGACAAATATTTCTAAAATATAAATTATTGTAAAAAATAAAATATTAATAATTTGTTAATAATAAATACATCTTTACTTACATTTTCTTGAGAACTGTTATCATATTTTAAATCTTTACAATAATCATTATCTCTTGTTGGAACCATAGAATTGTAATTCATAATTGGGATATTATTTATTTTAGGGCTATGCAAATTTTCAGCACATTCATCAACAATTCTTCCAACAACCACTTGCATTTCATCAACAATTTTTGCAATGTCTCCATCTAATTAACATTCAATCAAAAAATATAACAATTCATAAAAATACAAATATATTAAAAATTATAAAAATTGTTTTCTAACTTTTAACACCTGGGTACTCCACAATTTCCTTTAGTAGAAATTGTAATGTTCTGATCGGATTGAATACAGAAAGTGAATTAGAACTTTTACATTCTTTATCAATAGGTGAATCACTACACTGTACACTCTTGGCCATTGCTTAAAATAAAAACTAATTAAATATTAATTTAAAAAAAAAAAATACAAATGTTCATACTTTTAGTATTCATCTCGGGAATAGAGGGATATTTTTTAGGTTTAATTTTGGAAGTTATTGCTGTATTAGTACCGACTGATTTTTTATTTAGTAGGTTACCCCAGGTATTCTGTTTTTCTGGTAAAGACGTTTTATATTTTGGTTTTGATAATGAAATCATAGCATTTTTCTGTTTACATGACTTTGATTCCATAATCCTATGTTGATCCTGAAAAAAAATATGCAATTAATTAACAGTATCTACTAAATTATGTTCCATTTTCTATAAAATATAAGAAAATATCAATTACTTTATTTTATTATATTTATTATTATATTTAATCAGTGTATCGTTTTTTGAGAAAATAAACAATGTTGAATTAGCTTAGTGTTTTGATTTCTTTTTATTTAAAGTGAGTCATTGATGTATATTAAAATAGATCTACGATCTACAGTCGGGAATCGTCATGTGTAAATGATGACCAATAACTTTTAATACAACTGGCACCATCAAACGATGACTAAATAACAAATAACTATAATACATTATTTACAAGTTTTAAAAAAGTACAGTAAGTAGATAAAAATTAAGGAACAACCATTGAAACTTCTATTGAAATTAAAGAGTAGGTATGAATGAAATTTGGAAGTAATAACAACAAGAATAACAAAGTACAAAAAGCAAACTAATGAACTTAAAAACATTGCATTATATAGAATGATAATTAAATCTTTAATAGGAATAGTGTATAACTTAGTATGTAATTTATTTGGATAAATAATAGGGATTTATTTTTTTTTAATATTGATAATTTAAAATAATAGTGTACCTAGGTTATACTTGTGATTCTATTATACCTATTTAACATATTTCTATTTAAAAAAAAAACTTAATATAAGATAACAACTATACACTTACTTTTAAATATGTAAATATACTGTAAATTATTAAATTAAATGAGTATCGATTTGATTTATACTCATAGAATTCACGAATAAATAAGTATCCAAACACAGCAAAAAATTAAAATTAAAGAATGTTGAGAAACTTATTTTTGATTATTTTGCCAAATTTGACTAGTTTTAATAATTAATATTTAAAAGTCTGTACTCTGTAGTCTGTATGCTTGTAATGATTTTAGAAGGTAGAGTACTAGAGTGTAGAATACTGAATAATAGAGTATAGTCTATGAACAAAAAAAAAACCATTTAAAAAAACCGTCATCCGCGATTCGTTATCATGTTTTACTGCTATCGCCTATTGGAACAAAATAACATCACAGATTATATAAAAATATATAATATATAATATATATTATATTAGATATATTACATACCAGACAGTAAATAAAAACGGTTTATTGGCGATCAAAAGCTTATCAAATTGATAAGCTGAAACGGGCGCGCTGTGTATTATTTACACAGAATAGATGAAATCAGAATGGACACTCTCCAAAAACCATGATAAGAGCTAAAGTGCCACCAGTGTAGCCATATACTAAAACTATTTTCATTTTCTGATTTATGTCGCAAAAGACCACTCTGTGTAACTGTTTTATTTGGATTTGTTTGTAAGCAAACTGCTTTTTTGGAGCTCGTTTGTAAAAAACAACTTAAAAATTCATTTTTCATAAAAAGTGAACACGAGACATCTACAAGGCCTCTGTCATACTTAATTTGATATTTTGAATTTTGATTACTTTGAAATTCTTGTGATAGATTTCATCTATTCTGTGCTTATACCACGATCTCAGAGTAATAATAATTATTATTATATATATTATTATATATTGTTTTATATAATCTTGATAACATATTATTAAAAGGAAAAGGAAGTGACTATTTTCCATAGATATTAAAAGAATGGATAGGCCACAGATTTATATATTATATATATATCTGTGGGATAGGCCTATTAGGCCATACTATCTTATCATACGTGCATGAACGTTACAAGCACGAACTACTACATAGGACTGGACACTGTATAAAATAAGTGGCTGCAAAGTTGTACGGTGGTCGTACGCTTGCTATGTAGCTGCTCTCTGGTGGCATTTTTTTATACTGTGCTGTTGTAAATTATTTT
>NC_042494.1:123070297-123072673 GCF_005508785.2 Acyrthosiphon pisum
GATAATTTATCTAGTAAAGCAAGGTAAATAAGTTTATATAGTTGTGATATTAATTTTAATTGTTTGTGAATATATGAAATACTTTCATAATGTTTTAGCTGTAATAAAAAGCTAGGTAAATTTGGGAAATTTATTCAATTTATACAACTTTTATTGTACTTTCTTAGTCCTCTTCACCTGTTAATACATAAATTCATTTTTTTCATAGTGATGACCAAGAACTAGTGCCACAACATAATATCACAAAGTCTAAACGAACTAGTTTATTTGAAAATTTATCTACTGAGACGAGGTAAATTAGTTTATAGTTGTGATATTAATCCTTATTGTGAATATATGAAATACTTTTATAATGTTTTAGCTGTAATAAAAAGCTAGGTAAACTTGGGAAATTTATATAATTTATACAACTTTTATTATACTTTCTTAGTCGTCTTCACCTGTTAATAAACAAATTCATTTTTTTTTTTAGTGATGACCAAGAACTAGTGCCACAACATATCACAAAGTTTAAGCGGACAAGTTTATTTGATAATTTATCTAGTGAAGCAAGGTAAATAAGTTTATATCAGTGTTTCTCAACCGGTGGTCCGCGGACCGTCCGTGGGCCAGTCATAGGTGGTCCGCGGTACCTTTCTTAGTTTTCTATTAAAAATTATTTTTTTTTTTTGAACAGCGAAAAATATTTGTGACAAAAATCACACTAAGTAAATTATTAGTAAAGTTTAATAATTAAATAATTATATATAATAGTACAGTAAAATAATAAAAATTTTTCAATAAATTTTGTGTATTCTTGTTAATGAGCAAAAAAAAAAAAAAAGGTCTTCCTAGTTTGTGTAAAATTGAGGTGGTCCGCGACCTATAAAATATTGTGGAAGTGGTCCGTGGTGGTAAAAAGGTTGGGAAACACTGGTTTATATAGTTGTGATATTAATCTTAATTGTTTGTGAATATATAAAATGCTCTCATGATGTATTAGCTGTAATAAAAAACTAGGTAAACTTGGGAAATTTATTCAATTTATACAACTTTTATTATACTTTCTTAGTCCTCTTCACCTGTTAATACATAAATTCATTTTTTTCATAGTGATGACCAAGAACTAGTGCCACAACATAATATCACAAAGTCTAAACGAACTAGTTTATTTGAAAATTTATCTACTGAGACGAGGTAAATTAGTTTATAGTTGTGATATTAATCCTTATTGTGAATATATGAAATACTTTCATAATGTTTTAACTGTAAGAAAAAGCTAGGTAAACTTGTGAAATTAATTCAATTTATACAACTTTTATTATACTTTCTTAGTCCTCTTCACCTGTTAATAAACAAATTCATTTTTTTTATAGTGATGACCAAGAACTAGTGCCACAACATATCACAAAGTCTAAAGGAACTAGTTTATTTGATAATTTATCTACTGAGACAAGGTAAATTAGTTTATAGTTGATATTATTTTTCATTTTTTGTCAATATAATAAATAAAAGTGCTCATTTAGTTAGATGTTAATGAATAGTTTGTAGTATGTTATTAACATTTATTACGACTTGACACTTTAGAAGTTAATAATATATTTATTGTTTAGTACAAATGAAAAAAGAATAAAAAATTGGACAAAGTCGGAGACACTTTGCCTTATTGAGGCGTATGAAAATAATATTTCAATATTTGAATCCAACTCAAAAAAAAGGTGGGTAAGTGGATTTCGCTCTGCTGTACAGTAGGTTACAAGTGGGTCACTGTATAATGGATGATATTAAATTTGAATTCAATGATATAATATCATTGTATAAGAAAAACGATTCTGAGCGGAGACGGTATGTTAGTCTAGGTATAAGACATAATATTATATTAGGTACCTATAATAAATTCCAAATTAATCATATCATAATATTTATTAGGTACTTATAACGCGTTATACATCAACAAAAAACCGTGGTACTATCATAGATATATAATAGTATACTTTAGAAGTTTCAAGTACCCACGAATAATATTATACAATCACAACAAAATAACTAAAATAGTTATCCTAGGTTTTTAATATGTAATTTCGTCCAAATTTGTACTTAAAATGACTATAAAAATAAACTGCGTAAATGTATTTTTTAGATTTTTTGGTAACAGTATTAATTACTTACGTGGAATCTTGTTTTAAATTTTCAATTCTTAGATACAAAAATTGAACATTTTATAAATTTTTAACTACAAAATAATTTTTCAAATTAAAATTTGATAAATTTTGTCCAAATTTGATCTTTAAATGCTTATAAAAAAAAATTGTGCCTATGTATTTTTAATATTTTTCAACTGATATTGTAACAATATATCAGGAGCTTTGTATTAAATTTATACACTTTTTGGGCCCA
>NC_042494.1:123072723-123074336 GCF_005508785.2 Acyrthosiphon pisum
TTTAGAACCATTTCTATAATATTTGAAGTTTGACATACATCAAATATTTGACAAATTATTTGATCGTGTGAACGGGGCTAAATACGCCACTGGGAATGGCCTATCCATTATTTTATTATCTATGCTATTTTCACGTCCGAAGTATAAGGTCTATGGAAAACATGTATTTTCACGTCCTGTTCTCTGATTGGTCATGATACTGATAAGTAAATGTACTGATAAAACACTAATGATAATGATAATGATGATAATGTGCCCGCCACATTTGAATATTTTAAAACATGGTAATTTATTATAATTTATTATTTATAATAAGGGAAGACATTTTTTTAATACCACATTTATACATTTTTAATGTTTACCTATCAAATTTTATAAGTTTAAATAGACATTTCAGCAATTTGTCATGAGATAAAAAAATCAGTATAAAATTATTAATTATATTATATAGGTATATGTAATAAAATAAATTGAATGTGTGAAAACTTTACTGTTTTCCATTAATTTTGCAAGGGTTGCAAAACCGTAGTTTTGATTTAAAATGTTGGATTATACCAACACAATCAAAGTGTGACCACTCTAAACACCTATTACAACATATAGATTTTGTTGTTGAATCTTTCAAACTTATCGTACAGTTCCAAGCCAACTGTCTTCTGTGAAATAGCACCTAACTTCATCTATTGCTACCAATTCATCAATAATTGTATTAAAAATATTGTCTAGAATCATATTAATATAATTTTCATTGATAAGTATTTTGTCATGTACTGCTGTTCTGGCTACATCTTCATTTACAAAACATGTTGGTATTTCAAATTGCCTTATGTCAATTGGTAGTTTTTCAAATGGAATTAATTTAGATTGAATTTTTCTTTTTTTTGGAACTCCAATCACAGTTTTATCTTTTCCTACATTTAACAGTAGTTATAATAATTTCCAATTAAAATACATCAGTATAAAATTAATATTAATTTTATAGTTACCCTCTGGACGTCCTCGTTTTGGAATGCTTAAAGGAAGAGTTGGCAACATTTCATTAGTACATTCCTCGTCTAAATTACTTAATGTTTGACTTGCATTTGCAGGCATTACTCTACATACTTTAGAGTAAAATTGTCTTGTCCACCTTTCAGCACTAAGATGTAGGTTGTACAATGGTACTGTAAACATTTGTTGTACTTTGAAAATGTGATGATAAGGTAAATTCATACTCGTAGCAAACGAGCACCTACATTTCCATATAGAAGTAGTTAAAATCCCTTTACTAGATTGAATGGTAACTATTTGTGAATTTTCATCTACTGTTTTTATCTGCACATCATCTCATAGTCTGAATTTTTTTACAACTTTATCGAAAGCATATTGAATTAGATGGTGATATATTACTTTTTCATTGTTTATTAAATCGTTAAAAAAACTGGGAGTTTTTGAAAAACATTCATAGGCCAAATGGTCTCTTTCCGTCCTAAGAGTTACCATCAACATTTCTAGGCCTGTAAAACAATAGTTATTTAGTTAAACTAGTTAAATGTGTTTTTTAATGTGTAGTAACCTTGAAATAATTTATCCAGTCTCGAATGTTTAGTTACTACCTGCGTTATTTTTTGATT
>NC_042494.1:123076262-123085467 GCF_005508785.2 Acyrthosiphon pisum
TTTTTTTACTGTATCTATGTATTTCTTGTCTGTAATGTTGTAAAAGCCGTCTGGCGTTGATTATAATAATAAATAAATAAATAAATAAATAAATATAATATTAACAAAGCTCGCTGCAAGCTCAACTCTTGGATCGACGCGGAGTATACATACACTCACCGACGATAAAGGTAAAATGTAATAATGTATAAAAATAATTTTTTATTTCAACCTGGAAATTTCACGAGATGTCATGGCCTAATATTACGTAGGTATCTTATCGTTTAAATTCGTTTAAGCTCTGATGCCAGCCGAAGAAATCGTGAAAAGAAGATTAAGAAGACAAAAGTCAAAGAACAATCCAATAAATCCTAACTGTCTTAGTCAATTAGTTATTGAGAATGATTGGTGTTATTTGGGTGACAAATCGACACGATTTTTATTGCATGATAACGGAATTGACGAAACTGAACGGATAATTGTTTTTGCAACAGATAATTGTTTAAAATATTTAACTGAAGCTTCTACCTGGTATATGGACGGACATTTTTCAATGGCTCCACTGTTATTCCAACAACTGTACGTCATTCGTGTTAAAGTAAATAGTGTTTTTATAACTGCGGCTTTTATTTTTAAGTAAAAATAAAACAGAATCTAGTTACGAAGAAATGCTTCAAATCATAATTCATAAATGTGCCGAAAGAAATTTGTTTCCGGACCCACAAACAATTAATGTGGACTTTGAAAAAGCAGTAATCAATGCTATAAAATCTGTTATTGGAGAAGATGTACAAATCCAGGGATGCTTTTTTCATCTCTGTCAAAGTACCCACAGAAAAATACAACAGTTAGGTCTTGAACAATTATATAGGTCAAATGAAGAGTTTTCCCATTTTTGTGGCATGTTAGACAGTCTGGCGTTTTTACCAATAAATTATATTAATACAGGTAAGTAATTACAACTTAAAATATAATTTTAAATAATTTAAAATATGGGAAAATTAGGGGTACCCCTCTATAATGTACAATTTACTCATAATATAAGTATAGTTTGAGATAGTATTACGCTATTGAATTAATTTATTTTATTATTACAGTAGGCTAACACAGTATTAAATATTTTATAAATTTGTTACTACATAAATAAATTTTTTTGAACTGCTATTATAAAAACTTACGAGTAGAGCCCGGAACTTGATGCATTTGCATTTTTTTTTCTAATGATTATATTCGAGGCTCATCTTTATAGAAATTCAACTAATTTCACACAAAATTGAAAATTCAACAGTACAAATTTAATTTTGGATTTTTTGCATTTGTTTGGTATTTGTTGGTTGCATTTTTTTCGTTTTTTAGGTCATCAAGTCCTTACTTATGAGTAACATAAGTAGTAACATTGTTTTACATTTTCAAGCTTTTTAAGTCGATGACTATTTTAGAAAAAAAAAATTTAAAAAAATTTAAAACATCAAATGTCTATAAATAGCTTGATTTGTTCAAGGTTTAACGTATTTAAAAAGTGTCATGTCTGAAGAAGCTACAGATTTAGTCGAGTATTTTGAGCGCACATATATAGGGTCGTATAAAAGAGTTGGGAACGGACAATCGGAGTTACGAATAAAAATGAGAAAAACATCTCCTCATTTTCCACCATCTGTCTGGAATGTAAGAGACGCAACATTAAACAACGGAGATCGAACTAACAATGTATGTGAAGGATGGAATAATCGGTTTTCCAACTTAGTAAGTACTTATTTATTATTAGGTATTAAAATTCAATTAAAATATTCAATACAATTTGTTTAATATTGATTTAGGTGAATCACAAGCATCCAACAATTTGGACATTAATTACCAAGATGCGGCATGAAAATGCAGCAGACGAAACTAAAGTAGCACAGCGTCAACTGGGTACCATCGGACCACCATCGAAAAAAAAAAAAAAAGATATATTAAAACATCTTTGCGAAGAGTTCGATGGTGGAAGTAGAGACATTCCAAATTTTTTAAATGCGATTGCTAATTTTATTAGAAAGTAATAAAATGTTCTATTTTTAAAAACTTTTTTTTTTTTAATTTTAAGAAAATAATTTAGGTAGACATTTTTTTAGCAAATTATTTAATATTTTATTTTATTTTATTGTTTATTATTTTATATAATTTGACCATTTGACTAATGTGTGTACAGTATATAGGTGCCTTCCCAAAGTCATATCAGAACTAATGGTACTTTCCTGTTATACGAGACTACCTTAATTTTATTGCCTTCTTTGATATATTTTTTAATAATGTGTATTGTGGGGATGGTCAAAATGAAATAAAGAAAAAAATTAAATACCTACATAGTAATTATTTGTAATGTATTTTACACGGTTAAGTGCCAAATTTGGCGCGGGGTAGGTACGGAAAACAATAAAATAATAGTAATAATACTGCAAAGTGTTAAATCCACAAATAAAATAATTAATAATTTATGTATTGTGGGGATCACATTCAAATTTTATAAAAAAAAATTAAATACATAATAATTATTCGTAATGTACCAATTTGCCGTGGGAAACACCAATGACAAAAACTAATAATATATGTAATGCTAGATATACAATCGCAGCTTATTTAGTATTATTTTAATTCATCTATAATATCAGCTAAGATAGGTAGTCGCGATAACGGAAGTAGTCTTGGGTGGTAGTCGCGATAATAGCCGTAGTCTAGAAAGTATAATTTTGGTAGTCTTAGATAACAGGATTGAAATGTTGAACGAAACAGGGTAATCTCGTATAAAAGGAAAGTACCGAACTAATCATAAAAAACAGAAAAGTTGAATAAAAACCAATAAAAATTGTAATGGGTATTATGAAAATATTAAAATTTAATTAATATTATAAATAATTTATA
Source organism: Acyrthosiphon pisum (assembly GCF_005508785.2). Classification (NCBI taxonomy): domain Eukaryota; kingdom Metazoa; phylum Arthropoda; class Insecta; order Hemiptera; family Aphididae; genus Acyrthosiphon; species Acyrthosiphon pisum. The sequence goes on from NC_042494.1 coordinate 123,079,140, forward strand.
CATTTTTATTTACATAATGGTAATCGTTTCCGTCACCGCTATCTTTGGATTTTTTAATTAATTTTCGGACAGTATAAAATTCTACGGCAGCGTAGCGTCCCTGTAAAGACATTGTGGCGCACAATTTGGAGTTTGGGAACCGCTGGTCTTAGGCTTGAAACAATATACAATCCATATTTGTAGGAAATTATTAATTAAGTTCGATAGTCGATACAAATGTGTTTAAATTGCATTATAAAAATGTAATCTAATGACTAAAATTAAATGTTCAAGTTCCCCGTACATAAATTATTGTTTTTATACCATTTAAATAAAAAATATAAAAAGATTTTTTCTACATTTTAGGATTATATTTTTATACCATTTGATATTTTGACCCAGAATTATATCAATTCACTATCGTTAAGTTACACGGAATATGGAATATGGAAGGATCTGGTATGGATTTAAAACTATTGTTTGTGTTATTTGTATTACTTTTTATTTTTTTGTAATTGTATTATTTTTCTTACATTTTAAAATCTTGTGCAAACCGCAAGGTGACGTCGTTTACGCTTTACAAATTACAATAGGTAAGTTTTTGAAATTAATTTCCCGTACAGCAGTAAAATTAGAAAAAATAATTAAGAACCAGTTCATATATTATATTTTGTACTATGATATAGTGACCTCAGTTACTATTCACGTTCCAAGTCCAATCCGATGTGTAATAGTCGGAAGTACTTCAATATTTACGTTCATTTAATATTGATTAATGGTTATTAACTAGTATACAACAGTTTGAAATGATTCACATAACATTTTTACTATATGCATATTAGTTATTGAATACCTACGTTTAACTTCATCGTGTTAAAAGTAAAATAAATAATAATATTATCATTTTTTTTAATATATAAAATACAATAATGGTTTTAACAGTTTCATTAGTGCACATATTCCAGCAACCATTTCAAACAATTAAAACTTACTACAATCAAATCAGACAAAAAGACGATGTTGTTAAAATTTCAGAATTAATTGATGCGCACATCGGTAATAAGTAAGGCAGAGAAGTTATAGGATTTGCATATTGTTTTTCTAGAAAACCAAAACACAAATTTCGTATAAAAATCAATATACAACATTTTAAAACATTTTTTTTTTCGTATGATATGTTTGCATATTCTGATGATTTTCCAGTTAAAATATGTTGTTGCTTTGAGTAAAGTGTAATTGTTTCTTAGTTATAAGGAATATTATGTACCTACGTGGCTAATACGTACGCATGCTATAATATAATAGGCTATACTATTAATTAAAAATTAGAATAGGTACCTTATGATGAAATAAATTTATTTTCAATGTTATTCGTCATGACTCATAACTTTAGATACCTTATCATTACCTGCATTGCCCGCAATTGGCCATTAAATACCTTTATAGTTGTAACTTGTATTATTGTTTTTATTCAACGCGGCTATCCGGGATATACATATACAGCGTGATTCACTAAGCATGATTACCCCCATTTTTCTTTTGATAATTCATTAATTAAAATTTTGATTTTTGCAGGGATGGAAAACGTTTTTAATTTTTTCGTTTTCGTTTTTGTTATTGATTTAAAAAATATCGTTTTTGTTTAACTTTTTTAAACGTTTTTGATTATTACGTTTTTGATTAATGTTTTTAAAAACGTTATTTTTCTTTATTGTTTTTGATTAACGTTTTTAATAACGTTATTTTTCCATATTGTTTTTGATTAACGTTTTTAAAAACGTTATTTTCCTATAGTTTCCAAATAATGTTTTTGATAATATATTTTTTTTATATTATATTCTTATAACTTATAACTTTTAACTTTAAAGTTATAATAGTAACGTGAAATATAGAAATGCACTTAAAAGTTGAAAATTAAAATTAATTACCTATGATATATATAAAAAAAAAACAATATTATCAAAAACGTTATTTGGAATCAATAGGAAAATAACATTTTTAAAAACGTTAATCAACAACAATATATACTATACTGATATATTGTTATATTGTACAGTATATCCCAGAAGTCCCGTATCACCCTTAGTATCTCCGTGGAAAATCAATATATTTAAATGCAATTTTTTTACAGTAATAAGTATGGAAATTCTGATTGAATAACATAATATTCGATTTTTTTTTTTCAAAAATTCAAAAATTTTTTTTAGGAAAATAAATTTATTAAATTTCTCAGATAGCCATTTTGTTGATCATATTTTTTAAAACAATTCAAAGAAAAAAATATTAAAATTTAATGAAAATCACCCAAGTTAGGGCTAATTATTATTTTTAATTTTAGCAGAAAAATCAGCGTGATTGTAATAATGAACATGCGAACCGTATTTTGCTAATGCCGCGGCCGTATGCATAGGTAACATAACTATTATTTTTAGAAATTCACAATAATAATTAGCTCTAACTTGGGCGATTTTCATTAAATTTTAATATTTTTTTTTTGAACTGTTTTAAAAAATATGATCAACAAAATAGCTATCTTGGAAATTTAATAAATTTATTTTCCTAAAATAAATTTTTGATAATTTTTGAATTTTTGAAAAAAAAAATCGAATATTATGTTATTCAATCAGAATTTCCATACTTATTACTGTAAAAAAAATTGCATTTAAATATATTGATTTTCCACGAAGATACTAAGGGTGATACGGGACTTCTGGGACACACTATATATTATAATATATTATATTATAAACAGAATATATTATATTCTTATAACTTATAACTTTTAACTTTAGTTATAAAATAACACGCAATACAGAAATGCACTTAAAAGTTCAAAATTTAAATTAATTATTCTTAATATTTAAATTTTAAATCAAAATTATAATTTATATAAAAATTAGAAAAATTCAAAATTTCTGATTTCAGATTAAAATATTTTTAAAGTTAAAGATTAAAAAGTAAAGAGTGAATTTTTTTCGAAATTTTTTTTTTTGTGTTGTAATTTAATGTATAATACTATATTTTATTTTCGTTTTCGTTTTTGATTTCGTTATTCAATTTTTTCCGGTTTTTGTGATTTTTGGTTATCGTTTTTTAGTTGTTTTTTGTTTTTGTTTTATTAGTTGTTTTTTGTTTTTGTTTTTTTGTTTTTTTTTCGTTTTTGTATTATTAATTTTTTTTAAATTTTTTGTTTTTTTCTGTTTAATAACGTTTTTTAAAAACGTTTTCCATCCCTGGATTTTTGCAATTTTAAGCGTACTTGGACTTTTAGAAAAAAACACCAGCTAAAAAGCCAACTTATTTGTCAATAAAAATTAATTATGCAGGTAATTTTTTATTAATTCAATATTTCTATAGTATTTGAGTCATATTCAATATAATTAATACTTATACATATTAATATATTATAAATTCGGGGGTGGGCAAAATACTCTTTGTATTTAAATACTAAACACTAAATACAAACATTTTCATCGAATAAATACAAAATATAAAATTCAATAGATTTCAATAAGTAAATACAAAATACTGAAGACAAAATATATTTGAAAAAAAAAGTATTATATTTTCATTATAAATTATATAACTAGTGTTTATTATAGTCAAAATAAAATGACGGTTACCTGGTTACCACTTACCCTTCAAAAATACAAATTTTTCAAAATTATGGTCTGAAAGTTTTGATCTAATAGGATCATGAATGGCTAATTTATATAGGTTATATAACTTAATAATATCATAATAGTTATAGCTCATAATAGTTTTTCTTATACCTACAATAATTTTATATCATTGATTTCAAATTTAACACAATCCATTACAATGACCCCCTTAGGGGTTAACAGTACAGAAAAGCGAAACCTACTTGCCCACATTTTTTTTTTAAATTTATATATACTTATTAATTATTATTAAATATTTTTATTGATTTGAACTGTACATTATTGTTTAATATTTTGTCTTTGGGTAAATTATTCCGTTTGGTTGAAAAAGCATGGGGTGAGGGGGTCCCAATATATTCAGAATATAGATACATATAGCCACACAGGGGCGTATTTACGGGGGTGGATATGGGGATAAATCCGCCCCCATGGCTCTTTAAATACATGTCTATTATTATATTATAATTATTACATCGTAATCTGTAAGCTAAAATTCTTGTCATCCACCCCCTACAAAAAATACTAAATACGCCACTGTACCTATTAGGTCATATAAAAAACCTTAGGAACATTTTCATTTTTCGTACATATATTACAGTGTCGTAGCCAGGGGGTGGGCACTGGGGGCACGTTAAGGCTGTCGAAGTGAACCATTTTGAAGGGGTCGGATTTAGGAAATATTGTACATCCATCGTTAGTACTATATCTATGTGTGTAGTGACTGATCATTACTGTGTACCAGCTTTCAACAGTCCTAATATAGTCTTGTATTTTTGTTAGTAAATTTTAATAATATTCGAACCAAAAATGGAATGTTTTGTTTACAAGTTTCAACACATTTTGTTATAATGATAATAATATTGACGAATACATTAACCTATTGTTTACAATAATATTAATACATTTTTATATTAAAATGTAGCCAATGTAGGTACCATACTTGTTAACATAAATATAATATAGTCATAAAACGAGTAGTAGATACACTTTATGAACAAAGGTGTCATAATTAGATACTGGCATTTCAAAGGCTAGAGAAAAAAAATTAAGTGCCTTCCCCCAACATTTTTTTCTGGCTACGGCACTGATATATTACATAATAATTAAATAATATCATCATATCTGTTTTGGAATACTCTACCATAGATATTTGTATTAACTCGGGAAGCAAAATATGTTTTATATGCGGGGATTAGTGATTAAGTGATAAGTATAATTTTTCGTCAGATTATAGTAAACTAGAATTTAATTTAGTAAAGGATAACTTATTATTGTGGCATTTGCCATCGTTGCATGACTGCTGAGTTCGGTAATATTTTGTTTTTAAGTTTTTAAATTGTTCGTAGTAATATTATAATGTATGATAAATAAAAATGTATTACACAGTAGGTAGGTACACACTAATAATAATAATAAATACTTAGTGTCTTAATTCTTGAAAAATAGTAATTTGTCTATTCTCTGAAATCCAAAATACTCTAAATAACGTTTGTTTTTAGCATATTTAATTATTAATAATATAAATATACAATATGCCTACCTCGGGCTACCCACATAAACTATCAAAAGCAAGGTAGGTAAAATGAGAAGACATTTTATTTTAAAACATTTTGGTTATGAGACTCGCAGAGACAAGGACTGCACATATTTTATTTTTAATTAAATTAAATTTTTTGGTAAAAAAGTTAAAAAAAAGTTATTTTTTATTTTTGAAACAATTGAAGATAGCCATTTTATAGAGTTTATATTTATACAAATTTTGACTCTTCAACATTTTATTTTCATTAATTTCATTTTTAATATGTTTTTTAGTTTATAGGTAAAACGGCAAAAAACCAGTTTTGTCCGGGTGACTGCTAATGGATATCCTCACGGACACCCCTGTATAGGTACCCCTATTGTTGAAAAATTAAAAATAATTATTAAAAATATCAATTCAGTATATTTTAAATTTGTAATATAATTAATAACCTTATTTACTAGTGTATGCAGTATAATATAAATATTTATAGAGGTATCTGAGGGGGGGCGCTGCCGACGAGGGTACGTATATTGTAACAGCTATAGTCGACGAACCGACCTGTAGTAGAGGGTGTGTCGAATTCGTGGAAGGTGTTCGCCGTCTCTCTTTCCGAGAAGCGAAAAAAATGAAACGAAACGAAATAATATTATGTATATCCCTCCGGTGGACGATGCTCATAATATAAAATCACACACCACACACACACACACACACACACACACACACACACACACATACACACTACGGTTAGTAGTTGTATAGTGTATAGTTGTTGGCTACGGTTCGTTATTATAAATGTACCATCATCATTTTGTTGGCATTCGATCAATTAAACGTATTATTAATAGAGTTTTTAATTTATAGACCAACAGCGTCGTGTTGTACTTAATATACTTACTATATAATACTCATATATAATATCGTATAAGTACGTTATTATAGTTTTTCCGTCAATTCCTTTTTTCCACTGCATTATTATGATTGCCCGCCGCCATTTTCACGTTTTTTTAATACACTGTATAATATTAATACATTATAAAGATAAAATAAAATATGGGTCTCCAACTCATGAGAGTCCAAAAGGGGCAAAGCGGGCGGCGGTGCTCACCAATAGCTTATAATTAAAAAATTATGTGGGCAGCGGATTGTAAACCGGTTTACCTGG
>NC_042494.1:123085517-123086492 GCF_005508785.2 Acyrthosiphon pisum
ACACCCCCCCCAAATCCACCACTGGCTTTATAGTTGAACACTGAACTAAATAAATAAAATTCAGTGGTTTAACAGAGTAGGTATATACTATATTATACTATACCTACGTCATATATATATTTTTTGAAATCGCTGCATTTTGGCAACCCATCTGAGTAATATTTTAATACATAGGTAGGTATTTTATCAATTCTTATAACTTCTCTACCCTAGTATAATAACATTTATGATTTTATTAATTACAAGAATAATATTATTTGTTCATAACCTACCTACCTATTAAAATATTAATTATTATATTCAATATAATTTCCTTTTATAACCGCATGTCCGCATACAAAGTTGAAGTTAACTTTTTTTAGATGAACATGGATTCGAATATACTAAACATAGGCTAGTATGTCATAATATTATACCTCAAGTATTAAGGCGCGACCAAATACTACATGTTCCAGAAATACTTATTGAAGAAGAATGTTGGTATGACGAAAAAGGTCAAAAATTTTGGGCAAGAACGAGAAATTTGAGTTGGTCAGAAATAGCCACGTTATCTAATATAATAACATTATCAATTACACCAAATCCAACATGGTAAATATAATTATGTAGTGACTTAAGTGTTAAATGATACAAGCCCTATAAATTATATAATGTATATATTTTATGATCTACAGTGGTGTCGGAGAAGAGGTCACTGAAATTAAAACTTTTTCACTACCGTAATTTGGGGTGAATAGGGACGATTTTATAACGGTTTTTTATAGATTACGAGCACAATTTTTATGATATCGATGTCACGAAAACTGTTTTAGAAAGATTACATATATAGAAATATATAATATACCATAAATAAAGTTAAAGTTCAAAAGTTTTTTTTTATTTTTTTTTTAAAAAAGCGTCCCTATTTACCCGTTAGTTGGGGTGAATAGGAACACAGTTTAAAAAAGCTAGATTTTCTTATTTTTACAAGTTGAT
>NC_042494.1:123086592-123089120 GCF_005508785.2 Acyrthosiphon pisum
CAGAATATGTTTATACGTGTTTATATGACATGACTATATTATTATCTAGACTCATATCTAGGAACTATGATCTTATTATTATTATTAATATTTAGTTGTTTACACAAAATATAATATGGGAATATTATCCCCCTCGATCATCGAGAATCCTCAATAACAACTAGCTCAACACTTTCCCAGAACATTGATTCATACGGGCGATAGTGCGATCGGTAGGTATATTTTACAATATTACTTACCAACAGCCCCAGGTCATTAGTTGGTTGAAAACTTGAAATATCGATTGCTTATTATTTATCATAACTCATAATATTTAGTTATCATCGTGATTCGTCTTTAGTCGTTCGTACTCGTGTTTTCTACTATAGGTCCGTGTAGTACTAATGTACTATTACTTACTATTATACAGTCGGTGTTTTTTGTGATATTGACTATTTTGTCTATTTTACATTTTCACAATTACTATGTTTATAAAAGCAAAATTACTAGCTATTTTGATGCAAGTTGCTCTACTTCTAAACGCTCGGCGGATGAAAAAATAATTAAGATCACTAATAAGTAATATGATAATATCGTTACAGAAAATCAAGTTGTGGACGTAGCGGTAATATTTGTTCTATGGCTGTTCATTGTGGGGTTATAAATATAACATCCAACGAAGTACTGGACGAATTAGCAAAAAAAAAACAAAAAAATAGATATATGAATATAATAAAAATATTGTTAATACTATAAAGTCTGTATGTTAAATGGACATTTTACCCCTGATTGTTTTCGGTGTAGTAGGATATTTTTCCCCCAATTTTTTTTTTAAAGTTCATTATTGACTAATAATATTGAATTTAATAATACAATATTATTTATTATTTAATATGAAATTTTTTTTTTCATAAATATAATAGATTATAAATCTATTTGTTCGATCCACTGAACTATTTCAAAAATAAAAATATAAGCATATATTTTATATTTTAAGCATTAAAATTAATAAAATAGCTAAAAATGCAGGCATAAAAATGATACATTTCGTAAAAAAACATATTTCTAATTCTTTTGTTATTTCTAAACACATATTTTTTTTGTTGTTGTTAAGACTACCAGTTTGGATATTTGACAATTTAATAATTGCTTTTGAATTTTATTCAAGTAGTTCAGTTGATCAAAAATATACATTTATAATTTATTATATTTATGAAAATATTTGAAAATATTAGACAATAAGCAAAATATTTAATAATAAAATAATACATTTTTCATATTAAATAATAAAGTATTATTATGAAATAGTAAACTTTTAAAAAAAGGGGGGAAAATGTATCGGGGGAAAATGTCCTACTACACCGAAAACATTCCGGTTTGTGACAGGTTAAAAATGAATAAAACTGTTGTCGTATATTACTCGATAGTCGATAATCATAAGATTTTTACCTGAATAGTATTTCTCATTTCTTGTTATGGAATAAAATATTAATACCTACCTACTTGTAAAAATTCTTAAACTATAATTTAGTAAACTAAGTTAATGGTATTATTTAATATTGTATAACCTTTTTGACGTTTATTCATATATTATAATCACTATATTATGTTTTAACATTTAAAAGTTTAAAACCACCAGAATCATGACAAAATATATACTTTTTCATAACTAGAATATCAAGTTAATTATTAATCTTCAGTTAACTCATATTAGATTATAATCATATTAGGTACAAAGTATAAACATTAAATATTAAACTTAGAAGTTGAGTAGGAAGTTTCTAATTTAGTACATACGACCATAGAATAAAGATACCATGTGCATAAGACTAGTGCATACGACTATAGTGCATACGACTATAATACGAGTATACCGTTGATATAGTACGTTTTGGATTGTTGAGTTTCCATATAAATTCAGCTAGATGGCGCCAGTCGGTAGTTCCACAGCTGATTTGGAGACTCAATTTGACGGTCTTGAAAAATGCATAATATCATAGGCCGATGTTCAACCTGTATATCTTAAATCGTGATTATATATTATGTTGATAACACGAACTAAGATATACATAGGTATATCTTAGTCCGTGTTTGATAAATAAAAAGGATATTTTCGTATCACCCAAGGTGGATATATAGATATACATATATATATATATATTTAGAATATATTTATATATATCCACCTTGATATCACCATTGATAATACAATCACAGAATAGATTAATACCTAGCACGATTTAAGATAGTATGGTTGCCCATCGACCCATTAGAAAAGTGTTATATCACGGCATACGGTTTGAATCGAAAAGTCACGTGAACTACGGGGACCCCCGCATACAGCGCTCATATTGGTTCAAATTAAAACTAATAAAAATTATTACGTTATACCTATACACAATAAAAATATATAATATAATGATCATATTATATTATAAATTATAAAATAGTCCACTAGAAGTGCTAGTGCCGGGGGTCCGATTTAAATCCAATGCCGTCTAATCATAGCTCGTTGGGCAACCATACTATCTTAAATCGTGATACCTAGA
>NC_042494.1:123089435-123091592 GCF_005508785.2 Acyrthosiphon pisum
GTTATAAGCCCAACACATGTATCTATGTGTATCACAGAAATACAAAATTTAATCCGGTGAAAGTTTTTCCAATTCGGCTTCGGGCGCTTCGGTATTCACTTCACATTTGTGTTTTACTGATTTGTTGTCCTCGATGCAAAAACCATAGATAAACGATTTAAGATTAAAAATTACCACAAATTGTAGTCGTAGAGCCGAGTAAGTTGGTCGGACGTTTGAATCTATATTTTGCTGTTCTGCGTTCACTTGTACACGTGGCTCATGTTAAAATGTCGTCTGCTATCGAAAAGAAAAATTTTATTTTACGGAACCTTCAAGAAGTTCTTGGCGAAGACAAACTCGATGTCATACTAAAAGAAAGAGATTTAAAAATTTATTGGGGTACAGCCACAACTGGACGGCCACACATTGCGTATTTTGTTCCAATATCCAAAATAGCGGACTACTTAAAAGCTGGATGTGAGGCACGTATAAGACAAATATTGATCAACTATTATAGTAATGTTTAAAAGATTTGTATGTTATTTTTGTAATGGCACAGGCCATTAGGGTCAAGAGCCAATTCATATGTATAAATAATAAACAGTTGAATATTATTAAGAATTAATGATAAATTGTATAGTATTAATAATATTAATACCTAATGACCAATAAAATAGGTTTTTAAAATTAGATATTCCACATTCTGTTAAATTTAAAAAAAAAATCATTTTAAATGATTTTGAAATAATTAATAAACGTTATGTGTACTCTAGATGAGTTGCAGAATTATGATGTATTAATTTCAATATCAGACATAGATTTAGTTTTTATGTTACAGTTTTGTGAGTTCTGAAAATTTAATAAATAGCTACTATGTATAATTCATACAGATTAACTTGATTCTGTCTTTAATTATTTTTATTATTATTGGTTGATTAGTTTTAAAGAAGATATAATTTAATTGCCGGTATAGTATTGGGCATACAATTCATCTTTTTTAATTGAGCTCCCAGATTTCAGGTTAACAATTTAAAATTTATAGCATAGCTATTGAAATTAGTAAAGTATTTAAGATTAATATTTGAGTTAATACATAACTTTTATTTTATTTTATTTTAACACGTTGAGCTCCGCTAGAAATGTCGAAGCATAGCCCGGGTCGCCGCACCAAAAATATGTTTTTACGGAAAAAATAAATAAAAATTAACAAAAATAAAAACCAATTATATTGTTAGCTTCTTGAGACAGTACCTGATCGCCTACAATATATTTCAAACGTTATCTCATCGCCATCAAAATTATGATTCATAAAAGCGAATTAATATTTGTCGACGGGTAGTCGACACCGGCGACCCGCGAAATGTTACCGATGTCGACCGTGGCATTGAACGTGTTAACTAAAATATTAAATAGTAGTGGTTTTAATATTCACGTAGAAAATCAACCTACCAATATAACAAAAACATTTTTTAATTTGTGCTATTAAAATTAACTATATTATCAAGCATTAATTATAGCATTTGATGATAAGTCAAATAAATGTATTTAATTTTAAAATGTTGATTTAGGTTACAATATTATTTGCTGACTTACATGCATATTTGGATAATATGAAGGCACCTTGGGAACTATTGGAACTCAGAGTACAGTATTATGAGCACTCAATTAAAGCTATGCTTAGTTCAATTGGTGTATCACTTGAAAAATTAAAATTTGTACGAGGAACAGAATATCAACTTTCTAAGTAATAAGAATCTTCAAAACGATAACGGCCGTATTCATAGTTGCTGCTTAAAAATAAGTATTGCTTAAGCTAATTTTGTATTAATAACTAAATGTAATGCTTAAGGTAGGCCTTAACCAACCTTAATTTGAGTAATACTTTTTATTTTCTTAAGCTAAAGTCTCGTTTATGAATCTTATTTGAGACATAATTGTAGCTTAAGCAGGGCTGCATTTAAGGAGGGCACTGGCTACAACTGCCCTGTGCGCCAAAATGTCTGAAATTTGGTCCCTTGTAGTTAGTGGACAAACATTTTGCGGGGTAACTTCATACCACTCCACTCCGCCCATCTAAACTTTAAATATTTATAACTCATAAACTACTCACCCTAAATTTGATTTTTATAAATAAAAATACTTAGAAAAATATTCTGCTTTGGATTATAAAATTAA
>NC_042494.1:123091692-123113986 GCF_005508785.2 Acyrthosiphon pisum
ATGTGGAACCTTGTAACACATTTTTAAATCTTAGATTTAAAAAGAAAAATTTTTACGAATTCTTAACTCAAAATAATTTTCTAATTTTCGTGATTTTTACATATTTTCTCAATTTTTGAACTTTAAATGCTAATAAAAAACAACTGTGACTAAGGATTTTTAATATTTTTCAAATGTCATTGTAACAATACAGTAGGAGCCTTGTATCAAATTTTCAAGTATTTTTATTCAACAAATAAAGTTTTATTGACATTCATAGAAAAAAAAACTAATTAAATTGGAAACTGAAATTGTCCGTAAACTGCTCAAAACTAATCAAAATATTTTGAAAAATTTATCATGTATAGAAAATGGAAATATAAACAACCAGTGAAAATTTCATGTATTTACAGTCATTCGTTTTAAAGTTACACCAAAAACCAAAATCAATTTTCTCGAAAAAGATTTTGCGTAAAAATTTCCATTTTTCCTTAATTTTTCTTTCGTTTTTCACGGCGCTTTTGAAAACTATTGGAAAAATTTTACTTTTGACCCCCCAAAGTACCAACTAGATTCACTTTCCTATCAGAAAAAGTACTGTTAAAGAAAATCACTTTTACTGTCCTAAAAGGTGATTACAGACACAAAAAATTTTTTTAAAAAAAACACACATTGTAAAATCAATACATTCATCGTTCCACTCAGAATCTAAAATAAGATATTTTATGTTATTTGAATTTGATGCTTTATAATATATATATTAGGTAACTATTACATTGTAATATTAAATTTATAACAAATTATAATACTGACCATAGTTTATATTAAAGTCAACATCGCTATTAGAAATGTTAAGACCTGAAATTCTTGATCCATAAGGTAGGATATCCGTTATAGTTGTATTTAAGTCATTAGAACTAATTAAAATTCGTTGTAACTCAAATTTGAAGAATGTAACAATATCAACATCTGGCTTATAATTAATTTCTTTTGATTTAAATTTTTCTGAAACACATCAAAATATACAATTTAATTATTTAAAACACAAAATAACATTTTAGAAGTATGTATTAAACTAATTTTTATCTTACTTGGATTGTAACATTCATCAGGCTGTTCTTGTAGATGTCTTTTTTTAGAATTGACAAATTCATTTTCAGAACTAAAAAAAAAAGTAAAAATATCATACTAGTTCGGTATCTATACATGATTGTCATAATATAGATCTCTTTCTTGTTCAATTATGTAAAAGTGCTGGAAAAGAGCACGTTTCATAGCAATATTAACAGCTATGAAACTGTTTAAATAAAATTAAAATTCACATTATTAAGTATAACTACCTGTATTGGGATGGAGCACATTGCTTATTCATTTTTTATAGTTTTCATAAAATCAAAGAAATAAAATCTAAAAATAAAATATCACAGTTTATATTTTGTATAAAATGTTAGTTAGATACAGGCTAAACATTTACAATTACAATTAAAGAAATATTTTATTTTGATTGTAAACAACGGATGCTGTAGCCTGTACTCTAGTCATTTGAACCCATACAAAATATGTTAGTGACAAACTTGGGCCTTGAGGTATCTTTGACTTGTGACTTCGATAATCGATACTTCTCAGTTGGTTGTTGCTATGATTACTAATGGTATTAAGTATTTCTTCTTCACTATTTCAATGATTTATTATTCAGTTTTCATATTTCGTTGTTAAACTTTTTAAACTTTAAAAAATTGAAAATCAAAAGTAAATAATTGGTAAAATAATTATTTAATATAATATCTACTTATATGAATCATAATATAATATATTATGTCTATGCTATAGGATAATATCATAATAATCATCAATAATCTTCGTCCTATCAACAATATAATATTTTACACACTGATAATAAAGGAAATGATGCCATGTGCCATGTGCCATAGATATTAAAGAATGGATAGGCCATTTATTTTACGGGAACGAATATGAACATTTTTGAGGTTATAAAGGTCTTAACACAAATAGATTTATGATAAGACCTCTGTCAGAATGAGAAGCAATGATAAAAAACCATAGACATATATGCCATGCACAATGTAGAGAAGATTATGTCTATGAGATTATCTAATTATTATCTTATTATCTTCCATGTGCCACGGATGGTATGGGGCCATAGATCTTATACACGATTAAAGATTTATCTTTAATTTATTGATGGGGCACGATTTAAATAGGATAGTACGAGGGAGTCTGTGCTAGTCGGGTCCCGTGATAAGAATTGAGCCCCGTGGTTATCAGTATGACAATATTCATTAGGTTATCACCACGGATTTAGATATAGTATCTATATCCGTGGTTATCACTAATCATGAGTTTTTGAAAAATGTTTAATAGGCAGAAATAGACAATATTTTTATATACGATATTAATAAATAATGTAAATTATATTATACTTATTTAGTAGTTAAGTACTTAAGTATTTGTTATTTTAATTTTGAAAATTATTACCCGTTACTTGCTAAGTAATATGAAATAAATGGCTTTATTATTATTAACATATTTTAGTACAAATTAAAGTATATTAATCCATGTCTCTTAAGTTAAAGAAGGGTTTTATTTTGTTTATCTGCCGACCTTAATTTTTTTTACTAAATACCTATTTTATTCTGATTGCTGTGTATTATGTCGTCAGTAAAGGAAGTTTTCAAAATTAGTTTTCAACTTTTGGCTCAACAAACTGATAATGGTAAGAAAATTATGATCTGTTATGTATACACCATACCTAATTTTTACCTATTTTGTTTTTGTAATTATTAACCCGACGTTAGTTTTGTCAGTGTATATTACGTCATTAATCGCAATGCGGTCTTTTCGACCACGCTATATTTTTCAATAATAAAAACGTTTCTTACATTTTTATTAATTTTATCAAAACAAATAATTATTTAAAAAATGTTTACAATTTATATAAAATAGTTATAAAAAGTTATTTCTTTATACGTCAAATGAATATTATTAAAAAAAAAATAAAATTGTATGAATTATATGGAGTCTTATGGCGGTAGGCAATTGAAGTTTTCAAAAGTTTCCAAGTTGTTAAACTTATTAAGAAT
Source organism: Acyrthosiphon pisum (assembly GCF_005508785.2). Taxonomy (NCBI): domain Eukaryota; kingdom Metazoa; phylum Arthropoda; class Insecta; order Hemiptera; family Aphididae; genus Acyrthosiphon; species Acyrthosiphon pisum. The sequence goes on from NC_042494.1 coordinate 123,094,773, forward strand.
ATTATTATAGTATTTTTAATAATATTTGTAAAAGGTATATTGAGTATCAATGATTGAAATGTAAAATTTATATGTTTTATTCAAGATGTAAAACAATTGCGGTCATTTTCACTAGAGCACGCCTAACGTCATATTAATAATGGCTAGAAGTGAAATATTATCAAATTATTTAACCACTTCAAAATTTTAAAATCTGACAATAACAATATACAGTGCGATTTCTCAAGCATGCATCCCTCTTTTTTTTTTCAATAATGCAGTTACTCAAAATCTGATTTTTGGAATTTTTAAATATACCTGCTTAAAGAACCCATATTTTTTAATAATTCAAATTTTTTTGTACTACTTAGGGCCAGTTGCACCGTCTCTGATCGGCCTTGATCTCTGATGAGTTTAATCGGCCGAATTTGCCCGGTTAAATATCTGTTATCAGCTGATTAAGCTTAATCGAAGTTTAACCGTAGACGGTGCAACTGGCCCTTAAGGAATGCCCTAAGGAGATACAAACTTCTGTTTTTTAAATGAAAACCCCCTTTCTACTATAAATTATTTAGTGGACAATTTTTTTGAAAATGTTGACGTATCAGAATCAAAATTTGTAAGAGTAGTTTTTGAGTTTTAATATTGTGTACCGTGCATATGGTCCATGATAATAGTTTTTAAGATATGGGGGATATGGTGATTTGATAATTTTAGTGATAAATATTTAACTAATAACATGAATAATTAGTAAAAACGGCCTGAGTATAATTATTACTAGACCCAATATTACATATATTCTATAATTTTGTAAAACCAATTTTAAAGACTATTATTCTTAGTACAAACATTTTAATAACAGAAACTACTTATTTGAATTTTAAATTAAGTTCATCAACATTTTCAAAAATATTATCCACTAAATAATATACAGTAAAAAAGGAGTAAAGTTTGTATCGCCACAGAACACTCCTTAAATAGTACAGAAAGAATTCAAGAATTTGAATTAATGGTCTTTGGGTAGGTATATTTGAACATTCTAAAAATCATATTTTTAAACAATTATTATTAAAGAAAACAATGGGGGTTAGCTGGTTGGTGAATCACCTAGTATATATTTTTTATTTCATTACCTAAACCTTTTAATATAAGTAACTATTTATGAAATGTGTATATATTTTGTGCGTGTTCATAATCTTCATTATTATTTTAATGACTATAATTAAATTCAATATGTTCAGTTATCAAAGATTTCTTGAGGCTCACCAAAGATTTTATGGACAACGGACCTAATTCAAGTCTTTATAATAAAGCTGCAGGTATTATTTATTGTATTAATTATTTATAATATCTGTTTAATGTCTTTAAATAAAAAATATACATTACCTTGATATATATTATATTATTGTATTATACACATAATGGTTTTGATAGATATATTATAACTTTATTTAGTATATTTTAACTTTATGGGGATTCGATACCGTGATTTTCTGTTTTTGTCTAACACAAGTGTGACATAGGATTTTAGACTTGTTCTTTACCATACATACCAATATCGATCTAATAAAGCGATAAGAATTCTGAAAACAGATTTTAATTTGTTGTCAAGTTTACTTGAAATCAATATCTCCCATTTGATTTTAAATTCTCCAAAAATTTAAATACGAACATTTTTAAATACTGCTTCTTAATATGACATTTTCAGAAATCTGGGGGATAATATCAAAAATGTGGGAAAGTCAATATCAAGTAGTCTTGACGACAAATTCAAATCTATTTTCAGAACTCTTATCGCTTCATTAAATTAATTAGTAGGTATGTTTAGAAAAGAACCTGTCTAAAATCCTATGTCGCGTTTGTGTTAGACAAAAACAGAAAATCCGGGTGTCGAATCCTCTTAATACATCAGGCTTTGGCGCATTTTAAATTTTATGGCAGGCCAATTTGACGAAAAAAAAATATAGAGGTGAAAAGTACATCCTGCCCCCTCTACCTATTGATGTCAATGGGTTATAGGTGCATGTAATATACCTACTAACATATCACCTTTTACTACTATAAATAATTCATCACTTATGATTTTAACGGTTTTATTTAAAATTTATGGATCATTGTGTACAGTAAGTAGATTAAATAAATGAGTTTGATTCACCAAATATTTAAAGGCATTTCCATGTTTCATGAACTTAAGTAAGATGGCCTACTGTAGTTTATGGCTTACTTTTTAAGTGTTAATAACGAGGTTAATAAGGACATGAAGACAAGGTAAAATAAATCTAGGCAACTCTTTAATTTTTTTTTTAAATTTTTTTTATTGGCGACAAGGGCCATTAGCTTAACTAAGCAACTGTTTAGAGTTTTACATTCAATTTGGAAAAAAATATATTATAACAAACTACAAAGTCATAATATTATATTACAAATGCAGGGCCGGATTGGACAAATTCGCCCTTCGAGTTTCCCGTACTTTACCAGCCCACTTACAAACTGGTGGCCCTTGGGTACGTTCTTATTCTGTGCATAGTTTATTTATTTTGTAGTCTACATTTCTTCAACTTTTAACTCTTAACATATTTTCAGTCAGCACGGCCCCTTATGACTTGATTGGCCCAAAATTGTTGCGGTCCACCGAGTTTTACTCGGTAACTCGCCGGGCCAATCCGACCCTGTACAAATGTTGCATTATGTATTGTTTAACTATTGATGAAATAAACATATTATTTAAATAAATAAAATAAATATTTTATTAATATTAATAGTTAGAATTTTAATTTTGCATCTATACTGAATACAAATATAAAAAAATAATAAAAGTATAATTTATTAAAGAAAAATTGCAGATTGATGAGGATAAAATTATATCAATTGTAAAAAGCATATGTCTCATGTGTGTGCAAAGCTGTAAGCATAAAGTAAGTTAACTGAATAATTTAGCTTGAATGTTGTACTGTTGTATAATCATTATTATTTTTTGTTTAGCTAACTGATTTGGAAATAAAAGAATCACTGACAGAATATGGTTTTAATGAAACTAAATTAGACATGATTATATTATTTTTTGAAAACCAAAAACCCTACTTACTAGATATTTTATCATCTAGTGCGTTGGTATTCCCACACTTCAAAGAACTAGAGTGGCGATTTGAAACTGATGTAAGTTAAGTACATAGAAATATGATCAATTTAAAAATATATTTTAATTTTCTTTATGAAAAAAATTGAACTCTTACAAGAATATATTTATAACTACCTTAGTGTATAATTGTTTGCCATTATCATTCTCACTTTAGACAGTTTTTTTTTTAAGAAACCTACTTATTACAAATAAATGCTTACAACTGTAAAATATAATTAATTAAGTTTTAATGAATTGTATTAAATTTTAGCATAAGGGTAACAAAATATTAGGTATTTAGATATCCACAACTCAAGTAGTTTTATACAGCATACATTCTATGTGGAAGATGTGTAATTATATATTATATTTATGTGCTTTTATAACTAGGGTATTGAATTTAATAGATTAAAATACTTTAAGAAATATACCAAAAATGCATTCAAATTTCAAAATATGCACTATACAATCAAAATTTAAACAAATAAAACCAATTATGTTTTATTGGAAAGAAAAAACAATATTATTAATTATTTTAATAAGATAACAAAAAAATTCATAAAAAGAGTGTAAAAAATTTTAATTGACAAAAATTATTAAAAAATATCAAAAAAAAAAACAAATAAACAGGAATAATGGCCAAAAAATAACTATAAATCAAAAACGTCAATAAATGTATAATAAAAGTTTCATAATTGAATTTGTTGGTACTTTACTATACTTAATATTGTTCGATAAGCTAAAAATGATGCATTTTCCTACACATTTTTGACCCTAATTATATATAAAATGTAAAATGATTATAAAATGTGCCTGACGACTGCAAAGAAGTTTGGGATAAAAAAATATTGCGTTGAAAATTGTCATTACTTTAGGTAGAAAATAAAGGAAAAAAATATGAACTGCTATTTGTTTACAATGATTTGTATAATTTCTTGTTATAGGCATAAGTTTACTTTCTCTGTATATTAGGTATTTATTATCTGTATTAAAATAGCATGTAAATATTAGCTAAAAGGAGGCTTAATAGACAACAACTATAACTATTCTACTATTAAAAATGTTACCTACAAAGATATATTTTATAAGCTATTATACTGAAATAGTAAAATGTAGATTACAATACTTACTTCAAATTGTATCTTTTATCCTTTATATATTAATCAATTAGTAAAGTTCAAAAATACTAAGTAAATCAAATGAATCTTGTTTACATTCAAAAATTTAAAAATGATTTGATATTTAAAAAGAACTACATTTATTAACCTTTAGGTCGTATATTTATATATAAATATAAATAATTATGTATATATAATTATATATCCATAATATATATTTTGAAAGCATAATAATAAAGGTATAAATAAATATATAGATGCTACTAATCATAATATATTATGTATACAGATGGGATCCAGATCTTTATTACATCAAACCGTACCAGTTGTTACATTGAAATTAGATTTAGAAAAAAAGGGTATTTCCGAATCATTATTCCTACAAACAAATCCATTAAACTTGGTTCATATCAAAGATACGCTAGAGGCTGCTTTGAAACAGAATCAATCCCAATGGATAAGGAAAATACGTAGAAAATTGAAATAAAGGTATAACTGTTATAAACAATATAAATGACTTTGATAGTTTGATTAAACATATTCCATGAGATTAAGTTAGTTGGATTCTTAGACTTTATCTTCGGATATAGTTGTTTGAGCAGAAGCTACTGATTTTGAATCGCTCCTGTCATCTTCTAATTTTCCACATACAAGACATGGGAACTTCTTATCTAATGCCAATCTATATTTCGGATGACTATAAAAATAACATTAATAAACAGCATTTGTGGATACAATTGTAGTTTATTTAATACCCACCTAATTGCATATACTATTGGATTGTACACAGCATTGGCTTTAGCGAAAACCGATCCCCAGATTGTAAATAATGGATCAATTGTCATTAATTGAAATATTCCAGCAAAGTTGATAACCATATATGGTGTCCAAGCCATGAACCATAGTGAAATTGTCATTAAAGCCACTTTAGCCAGCTTAAATTCTGCACTAGTATTGCTCTGATCTCCGGATCTCAGAGAAGACACATTCATTTTTTTTGCTTGTTCTCTCATAGATTTCTCATGTGATGCTACTGCCTATTTCAAAAATTATTTTTAACTATGTGTTTTTTTCTTTTACAGTTATTTTAAATTTTACCTTCACAATGAAATAGTATGCATAAATGATGACCAACAATGGTAAATAATATGCAAATATTGCATATACCAAAACATAACTACGACTGTGCCATGCCAGAGTTAAATAATCAGTGCCACATGCTGTCATATTTGCTTCTGGTACATATCTACAAGACATACATTTAAATCATGCTTTAAATACAGTTTTTTTTTTATTTACCGGCTCCATCCAAAAAATGGGGTTAAAGTCCAGAAAAGACCATGCAGATATATACAAAATATTTGTAATAGTGCTAACTTGGTTGTCATAGGTTTTGCAGATAATCCCTTAAACATACAAATTGTATTTTATCCTTTGAGAATTCAATAAATAAATGATTTATATAATATTATGATATTATTTACATGTTTTTTTTTATTTTTACCTTTACTATTACATTATAACGATCTAAAGCTATAAAAACCATTGTCCATATTGATGTGACCCCAAATAGTGATCCAAACATAGCATACAACTCGCAAGCAAAAGGTCCTTTAACATAATTTGTGTAATCAATTGAAAATATAACATTACTAAATGTATATAGTACCAAACATCCATGTCTCGTAAAAACAATTCCAAACCATTGCAGGACACATGGTGAACATCAAACAGAAATCAGAAAACGCCAAGTTAACTATCAGTAAGTTGGAAGGCGTTCTAAGATTTTTTGTACAGGTAAATATATATATCACCATTCCATTACCCACGACCGACAAAATTCCCAAGAAGAAAATAGTAACACCCAACCATTTGTACCACATTGATTCCATTGGAGGAAATTGATACCTTGAGAACATGGGTACGAACATTTAAATTTAAAATTTGAATAATTTTTTATTATAATATTTTAATTTACTTACCAAGAAGGATCGATCAGATGCATCATATCTGCTGGAACTCGATCAACCACAGTTTCATTTCCAAAACCTCCTTCGGCAACCCAGTTCTCTTGCCGTTCATAATGAGATCCGATTTTATTTAGCATTCTGTAATACCTACCTAAATAGTCAATAATTATGAACTATTTATCAAATACAATAAATTTTAAATTACCTAATGCACACTTACTTTGCAAATGTTAGTATACTTAAAAAAAATATATTAAACAAATCTTTTTGTCGTTTGTGCTAAGAATTCAAGAAGCTTAACAAAACTTTAAACTGTTTAAAGCCATTTATGTCTAATACTACTCTATCATCGATGCTCCAGTAGAATGTGACCATTGAATTGACTGTCAGATATTGAAGTAGTACTGCCGACTGCCGTATATTCTCCGATTACTCGTCCAAGAAAGGACTGTAACTTTCTTACACTTCAGTTGTCCTTTTTTAAATAAGAGCCTAGAATCGAAACCCTACCAATGCCATCTTCTATCTGTCTTAAGGGTGTAGTATGTTTTTAAACAGATTATTCTTAATGCTGATACCAAGGTTGAAGTTTATTGTAGGGTTTTAATGCACGACTTTGGACGTTATGTAAATTTCTTATCCCATGCAATGGGTATTATTAAATTAAGTTACGAACGTCTCAAAATTAATACCTTTTCATAATGTAATAAATATGTTTTTGTCGATTTCTTAATAATTAGGGATACGTATAAAAAAACTAAAAATAGAATATAAAATATTTAAACATCAAAGTGATATACTATAATATTCTATATAGTCGTAAGTTTGAATCTTAATATTTGTATCTATGTTGTTATAAATTAAAAACTATGGATATGATTATTGATATTGTTTAGTAGAAATTTGAACTTTTGAAGGTTCTTATACAGTTATACTTATAATTGTTCAATATTGTACCTGTCTACATTTATTTCAATTTTTAATACATATTACCTATATAGACAATATTATAATATATGGATGGGTAGTGGGTACCATACACATTTTCTGTACCTATTTGAAATGTGAATTTTTTCCACACGGAGTATTGCATCATACAATTTGCATGTACCTATGGAAATATTTTAAAATCTATTTTTTAAGAGAAGCCTTATAAGTCATTATGACTTATGAATATTAAAACAAAACACTGATTTGTGTAGGTGAATATCGATTTACCTATGTCTACGTAGACCTTAGATAATTGTTTTTATTTTAATAATTTTTTTTACACTAGTAAAATAATGAATAGGTTGGTAGATATCTAAATTCGATTACTTACTTTATAGATGTATTACCTAAATGCACGAAAAATATCTTGAACAGTAATTTATTAATAATAAAAAAAAGCATCGGTGATATTATGTATGATTTAGTATGACCAAATTTGAATAAATCAATTAATTATCATTATTCATTAGGTATGAATCTATTACCTAATTTTCATTTTTTTATTATTTAATTGCATTTATTTGCATTAAATATCGAAGTTAAACCTTAAAATATAAATTAAAGCCACTCCAAGAATTAACCATACCAATAGTAAAATCAACTTTATTTTTTCTAACTGTAACTACTATATTTTTGAATGGATTCTGGTAAAGCTTTTTTTTAAATGGTTATTCCGTAATTAAAAAATCTCAAAAATATAAATCACGGTTTTTTTTATAGTTATTTTTTGTTCAAATTTGGAGGAAATTACATATATTAAATAACCAAGGATAACGATTTTATTTTGTTGTAATTTAATAATATTAATTCAACTCACCGGCTACCGTATTTATTAATACATAATAACAATATAAATATAATATAAAATATCCACAGTTCACACTGACAAATCGTCACCGCTCAGAATTGTTTTTCGTATACAATAATATTATATCATTGAATTCAAATTTAATACCATTCATTATACAGTGACCCACTTGAAACCAACTGTACAGCAGAGTGACATCCTGCACTTACCTACTTTTATTTTTACTATCATGATGATATTTATATTTTATACAGGGTGTATCTTATGTTATTGTACGCGGATTTTTTTTTTAACAATTATGGATCAATGACATTGAATTTCGTTAAAACGAAAAAAAAACGTGTTTACGTGGAACTGTGGAAGTGGAACCTTGTTATTGTAAGTTTTCAATCCTTAACTATAAAAGTTGAACACTTTATACATTTTTAACTACAAAATCATTTTTAAATTTTAAATATATAATACATATGTTGTCAAAAATCGAACTTAAAAGCTTATTAAAAAAATTGTGCCTATGTATTTTTAATATTTTTCAACTGCTATTTAAGCAATATATCAGGAGCCTTGTATTAAATTTTTACGCTTTTTGGCCCAACAAATAAAAGTTTATTGATATTTATTTGATAAAATATTTCTTATAGACATTTTTTTTTTGATAAAGATAGACAAACTTATGAGGAATCTTGTATAACATTTCAAATCTTAGATTTAAAAAAAAAGTTTTATGAATTCTCAATTCAAAATAATTTGCTAATTTTCGTTATTTTTCCGTATTTTGTCAAGATTTGAACTTTAAATGCTTACAAAAAAAATTGTGACTAGATTTTTAATATTTTTAAAATACCATTGTAAGAATATATTAAGAGACTTGTATTACATTTTCAAGCTTTTTTATCCAATTTTATTGACAATCATTGAAAAAAAAAACTAAAAAAATTGAAAATTGATAAAGTCCGTAAACAGCTCAAAACAATTCTTAATATTTTGAATATTATATGGTGTATAGGAAATGCTTAAATATAAATTTTCAGTGTACATATCATGTATCTACGGCATTAGTTTTAGAGTTAGGTACGACAAAATCCAAAATCGATTTTGTCAAAAATACCCGTTTTCCTTAATTTTTATGTTGTTTTTCCCGGCGCTTTTGAAAACTATTGGGAATTTTAAATTTTGACCTCCCAAATGCACCAAATTTTCCATCGAAAAAGATAATGTTGAAGAAAATCGAAGCAGTTTTACTGCCCCGAACCGTGACGAGACACAAAAATTAAAAAAACACATCTTTGTAAGATCAATACATTCATCGCTCCGCTCAGAATCTAAAATTACTCAAAATATTTTTGTAGTTCTGAATGTTTGTGAATAAATGTATATACTTTGCATGTTGTAAAGAGTGGGCTGACCCACCAGCACCCACCCCGTATATGCACCCCTACATACACATATTATATTATATCAGAATATGCCAACCATGGTTAATTAAATCTTATTTTATATTAATGAGTCAATATTTACATAAGGTAGATACTGAATATGGCCTGAATACCATTATTAATTATGTAATTATTGAAACGAGAGGTTGGGTGGGGGTGACGCTACTCATCTGTAACCTATAAATTATGATCACAAAACTAACTGAACAATAGGGGTTAATGTAAGGTTTAAATGTTCAACTGTACAAGGGACCGTAGTTTTTTCATTGAAATTGCTCCCCTGCAGCATATCTGCCTAGTGCCTATTCAACCCTTTTAGTACCTAGATAGGTAGGTATTATAGGTGCATCTATGATCTATACCAACACATTATACATATATGTATGAACGTATATTGTTATGGTCCAACACTTATAATATGTTATACTGTTTTCCTAATTGTGATTACCTACCAGTATATTTTCAGTCTCCTAAGAAAAAAATAATTATACATACATTATATAAGTTGGTATTTGTTTCATATAATTAATTCTTTTTTAACAAATAATTATGTTTGATTATTGGATGATAGGCATTGGCGCAAATAGGGGGGACTTATTCCCCCCAAATGTCGATCAAGTCCCCCCAGTTCTAAATCTAGTTATTAGTATACTAAATTTTATATTCTGTGGTACTAAGCAATATGGCCTATGGGGAGGGGGGCTTCAGTCCCCCCAAAAAATTTAGGCAATTTACGCCTATGATGATAGGCTATATTCAGGTAGGTCCTAAAGTCTTCAATTTCTTTATTATTTATTTCTGAAGGTCGTATACAATAATTTATAGTTAGTACCTACGACTATGATTCATTACTCATTAGTCATTAATCAATAATCATTAGCTTCGTTGGTTAGTGATCTAAAAAACAATGGAGGATAGATATCGTATGTCATTTTAGATTTTAGTCATCACTGCGGTTTGTATTTTTTAAAGAAAAATGAGTCAAGATTTATATAAATAATAAACTTCTTTAAATCCGCATTACCTAATGAGATAATAAGTATGTAGGTACCTACCTAATGGTAATTGCATTATATGTTTATATAATACCAATACCTAGTACAGGTACCTACTACTTAGATATAAATACTAATATTTTGGATTTTTGTGTTATAAAAAAGTAAATATTGTTGATAATTTACATTTTCTTAAACAACAATTAATTTAATTTTAAGCATATTATAATCCTGTAATTTATATCCAAAAATTACCACGTAAAAAAGTTTTATGCTAAAATGTTAAAATCCGTAATTATAATAATATATAATACCTATATAAAGAGAGAATTCGAGCGATGCGAGGAACGTTGGTTCTACAAGGTATTTTGTTTTGTGACAAAACTTTGGATGTTCAGCTAAAACATTGCTTAAATTTCCAACATTAGGCATTGAAGGCGATTTCAGATGGACAATTTTCCTATTTGGTGTGTGGGGGTGGGGGTGGGAGTGGGAGTGTTGGGAGTGGGGCTCAAAAGGAATAATCGTATGGAATTTAGATTATCATTGAATATTTACATAAGACATGTTATAATTTAAAAATAATATGTTAGCTCTTTTTAAGCTATTTTAAAAGTTCTACATTCTTATTTAAATTTATGCTGATACAATTGTTTTCTCTCTGTTAGAAAGCTTAATTATAATATAATGCAAGTTCTTCATGAGTTGACAAGATGTTCTTGTAGCATTTTAAAAATATCAAAGATACATACCTAATAATATAGTCACAATTTTTTTTTTTTTTATCAACGTACGTCAAACAAAATTGGATTATTTAATAAAAAATAACCATTTCTCCTCTATACGATCTTAGTTTTTTTTTGTAATTCGAAAACTGTAATCGTAAAGACTTGAAACTTTTCCCCATTATACCTAACATTATTTGGGAATATTTTGGAAATATATCTTTCAATATATGGTCTACTAAAAAATATGTTATCTACAATACAAATTGTATCGAATTCAGTGATTTTACATGAAACAAATAATTGCTAAAATAAAAAAATTTTTATAATTATTATTTATACCTGTGTATTCTTCAGTTAAGAATATACAATACAATTATTTTACAAGCATTTTAATAAAAGTTGACTATACCTAATCTGCTATTTAGTTAGACTCGCTATACTATGCACATACGTGAATATTTGATTGAATTATGGGGGCCAAAACCTTCTTAGATAAAATGAGCCAATTAATAACATAAAAACATATTAGGTATTACTTTAATTTTCTTTTTTTTTGGGGGAGGGGCACGCTCAATCCCCTAATCTCTGACTATGCACCACAAACCATGTTAAAACAATTAAACTGTTGTTATATTTATAGGTTATTATCTATAATAATGAATAACATTGATTTTATCATATTAACAATACAATATTATCACTAGGAAGAATCACTAGAATCTATAAAGTAAAATGTATAAAGTGGCTTAAAATAGTAAATAATACGAAATTACGAAAATCATAATGAAGTGGATAATCCATTTGTGTAGAACACCCATGGTTATATGTATCTCCATGGGCCATGGAGATACATATACTTCTCGATTAGAACACCAGAACACAAAACATTGGTAGACCGCATACCATACTCATATTATTTATAGAGGTAGTAGCTACATAAGGCAGCAGACCACATATTGGGAGATTATTCTTTTATAAAATATTATTTATTCTAATTTTAAGCTATTCAAATTTAACATTATGAAACTATTCACATGATTCTACAGTACCTACTACCTACGTCGGACGTTGGTATTGACTTATAAGTTGTAGGTAAATGGTACCTATGCGATGTTTTGGCAAAATTAATTCCAAAACTACAAAAAAAAAAAAAAATTATTTTATTATTATATAGCTCTGCTTAGAAATATAGATGCTGATCCACCTGTTCCCTTCACCCTTATTTTTCGTTTATTAATAAGATTTGTCATTGCGTTCAAATTTAACACATCTATTACTGCAGTGACACATCTTTAGTGCAAACGAGACACACTTAAAACTATAAAGTATAGACTATATTATTATACATCAGAGCGAGTACAAGGTTTTTTTTTATTCTATATATTATTTGATCAACATAACATTTTAAGGCAATTGTCAATTGGTAAAGTGCAACACAGTTCTAATGGTTCAATTATATTTCTCGATTTCCTTATGGAATTAAGATGAAGTGTTTTTATTATGATAAGAAAAAACTACTGTCAATGCAAAATAATATATAGGTACATCATAGTATTATAAATACACATATATATATCGGATCTTTATAATATACATATATAATATGTAGGTATATACCTAGTATTATATAAACCCATCACCTTATTGTTGATTAAGCAAAGTTTATTAATTTATAACTATATATAGTGCCTAACTACTCATAAAAATGATTAAAAAATAAATATTATACAATGCACCTAATCAAATCGTACTAAACTTAAAAAGGTAAGTAATTATGTTTTTAATATTAAAAAAATAACGCAAGATATTGACATTTAATAGAAGTAAATATAGATATGTAAGTAGTAGGTAGGTACTTATCATATGTATTATACTAGTAGACGAAGCATTTAACCAATGGACCGTGGAGTTGAGTAGTGCGGTCTATATATAATATATATATATTATATATATATGTATGCGCCTGCACCGTGTAATTCGGTAGCACCCGAACAGCGCAGTCACGTCGGACACCCGGAACTACATCCATACTCCGCTACTAGTATAAGGTCTATGGTGGTACTTATACTATTACTTTAAAAACTTTTATTGTCTATAATATTATAATAAGATAGGAATTAGGTGACAGGTGATAGGTGTACCAAAATCATTTTAAGTACCTAGGTATTGAAATTTTCAATTTATAGTAACAGGTAGGTTGTATGATATATATTTTAATAATTTTTGACCCAATTGTGTTACCTTATATTATAAAATTAGCCAAAATCATATGATATGATACCACATAACTATTGTTTTGGTTTATTATATACCCAATGTATATTTTTAGTTAATTTATCTGCTTATATTATGTAAATATAAATTAAGTCGAACAAATGTACCATTTTCTAACTAAAAAATTACAACAAAAAGTAGCTTCAACAAGATATAATAATAAGATATATAATTTATATTAAAATGATAATAATTTTAATATTAATTAATGTGTTGTAAAAAAGTAATAGTGAAATTATTTTTCGTTATTTATTTTAAGAATAGAATTTGCCAACATTGTTTATAGTTTATACGCTTTTAAACTGCACTCTAAGTGAAGTAGGTACCTACCTATACTTTGGTCGAATAAAAGAAGAAGAAAATATCACATATTATAATGATATCATATTCTATGAATTTTAATATGACGCAATAGGCCAACAGGCACACCCTATGGCTTAAAAATTAATATTAGATTGTTTTTTTTATTTAATGTCCATTAACCTACTCATATTGAAAAATAGGTAGGCTTATACATATTATTTTTGCGATCGGTTTTTGTATTAATATTTGCATCCGCAATAACATACTATGAAACGACGTCACTGAACTTACATAAAGACTAAAACATAGATGAAATGCATAATATAATGTATTAGTAATGAGCAACGTATCTAATCTTAGTAGCATTACAATAAATATACTTGAGATTACAGATAAATCTACATATTTAACTCAGCCGTGTATATGTTTTCGTGCGCACGAAATTCTGAATAGGTATGTCATTATTGCAGTGACAGTGATTAGGTAGGCATTTGTTGTTTATAAGTGAAGCTCACAGTTGTGTAAACGAGTTTAGTAAATTGTATTTCAAGAAGAACTATAAAAATGATGGGTAAGTAATTCTATCGTTTGCAATATTATTTTTTTTTTTGTTTATCATACATGACGTGTTCTTTTTACTTGGTTACTACTTTAAAAATGCATCATTACATTCACCAAATATTATAACTATAATATTGTAATATTGTAACTATTTCTATATTCTATTACTTATATAGGGCTATAGTCTATAAGGGACTATAACTCGAACAATGATAATATAAGATATAATACTATATCAATTATAAATATATTATATACCTAATAGTTACTACCCTGCTCAAAAAAAATGCAAGGATTCGAAAAAACAATTAAAATGAGATAATACTCTCTTCTTACGTATGATATAAAAGTTTTACACATTTTTCTTAAGCAAAAATGCCGTAACTGTGGTTATTTATCCAAAAGCTTGTTCTTGTAAGAAAACGACATTTGTAATTAAATATAATTGATGCTTAGCAAAAACGCCATAATCACAATACGGCATTTGCTAAGAAAGATTGCCGTGTGTCTTAATTCATGTTTAGCGGTTTTACTTAGCAATTATTAAGTACTCATAAATCATAATCTATATATTTTACGGCATTATTGTTTAGGAAATTGGTCGTCATTATGCCGTATCTACTGAGTGATAATGTTTGGAATTTCACTATTGTACCTGCTATACACCACACACATATTTGGTTCCATTTTCTATAATATTTTTTCGTGAATAAAATACAATTGATTATAAACACTAGTATTTATAATACGAAGTTTTAATTATAATTTTTGCTAATTTTGAAAATGAATACCAAATTAATTTGTATATAACACAAACGTCATTACTACAGCATTTTTACTAAGTAAAAAATTGTAAATAATTGATAGCGTACTTGGATTTTATTTTTTAATCCATGGATCCATGGGGGATATATTTAATGCAAGGCTCCTGATATATTATTACAATAGCAGTTGAAAAATATTAAAAATACATAGGCACAATTATTTTTTATAAGCATTTGAAGTTGAAATTTTGACAAAATTTATCAAATTTAAAATTTAATAATTATTTTGTAGTTCAAAATTTAACGTAATATATACTTAGTATAATATCATAGGCTTACTGACCGTTTTCGCTCAGAATCATTTTTCTTATACAATGATATTATACCATTGAATTCAAATTTAACACCATACGTTACAGTGACCCACTTGTAACCTACTGTACAGCAGAGCGACGTCCACTTGCCCACCTTTTTTTGTTTATTTTTGCAACTGGATCCACCGTATCAAAATCAGTACTTACACAATCACACATGCAGAATTATATATAACATTATTCTGTAGTATAAATTAATTTTTAATCAATATTTTAAAGAAATATGTTACAGTAATATAGAAAATATTAAATTGTATACAAAACGTAAATTATTACCTCCTATAAACGTTTACCAAAGTTTGGTAAACATGTCTTATTTCTGACATTTATTATGACACCACAGACTACAAATCAATGGGCAATAGTCAACCCGACTTGAAAAGCACGTCCTCTTTTTTAATTGATTCAACTGTAT
This sequence comes from Acyrthosiphon pisum, assembly GCF_005508785.2. Taxonomy (NCBI): domain Eukaryota; kingdom Metazoa; phylum Arthropoda; class Insecta; order Hemiptera; family Aphididae; genus Acyrthosiphon; species Acyrthosiphon pisum. The sequence goes on from NC_042494.1 coordinate 123,110,606, forward strand.
CTATATTTTTTTTTAGGATTTACAATATAGATTTTCAAAATCATCTTTTGACGATTTTCGATTTTGATAACCAATGATTTTACCAATGTCCGGTATGTATAAATTCTAAATGGATTATTTGTGCGTACTTACTTAGTTTCTATGGTATCATTTTTTTATAGGTATATAGTAATTAATGTTCGGCAATTATTTTTAAAAAAAATAATAAAATGAGTAAAAGTATTTAAAGAAAATATCAACTATTTATATATATATATATTAAATACCTATAGGTATTTATGTATATTATGTGCCTAAAACGACTAAAATAACTGTGTTATTGATATAGTTAAATAATTATTGTGTGAAATATTTAAATATAATAAAATATATTTGATTAAAATATAAATGGTTAATTGTAATTTAAATAGTTATTGGATCTATAAGAAAAAAATATAATATAATTTGATATCAATATTTGATAAGTATAATATTCTTTTTATTTACTCTTCACACAGGTGGTTACGGATGGGTTCCGATAGATCAACCACACACGCTATTGTGGGTGCCGTGCAATTCTGGCGATCCGTTGCCCAGGGGAGCTGTACACGCCGGCACGGACAAGGGCGGCGACCCGTTGTACGCGGGTCGGGCTTTTTACGAAGGTGACTTGCTACCAGCAAAAATAAACCCGAGTCATTCGTCGGCATACGTGTGCTGGGGAGGCATGGAGCACGCCTTGAGCCACTTCGAGGTCAGATCAATTACTGTTAATTTTATAATCGTTTAAACTTTAAAACCCGTGTTGAAAATAATATTATACATACATAGGAAATATAATGTGTCATGTATGTGTGTATATAGGGTGATTATTTTTAACACACATTATTTTAATTTTTGAGAATGTGATGAATACAATTTAAATTAGGTAGGTATATAGCCGTGTAGGTATCTAATATTATATTTGAATATTTGTAGTTTTACTACTTTTAACCTTTTTTATTTTTATAACATATGTTTTTAATTTTCTATCCTACAATACTGAATACAATAGGTAAAATTATAAATATTAAACGACATTTTTTTTCATTTATAAGCACTTTTTTAGTTTAGTTTTAGTTTTATATGAAGTGGTTATAAAAACAAACTATTCCTAAATATATTTTAATAGAAAATCCTTTGTTCAGAACATAAATATGTTTACACAATAGACAGTCAAAAAAGTAAAATACCTATACCTTAAATTGCACTACCTATCACCTATATAAAAATTAGATTTATTTGTAGAAATAAAGTTATACGATATACCTACAATAAGTACCTACTTCAAACGATATAAAATGTGTTTTTAAAAAACCCTAAATTTGAATTTATATTCGAGATTAATTATCAGCAGTCTGTGTTCAAATAATTTATTATCCTGTATATCGTATAGCATACTGGCTATAACAAAACGGAAACCGCAAAACGTCTACTTGTTAGGAGGGACTGTACGAATTCTCGATGCTCCGCGTTATTTTAATTTATATATATTATTAAGATGGACGTAAAATTTTACATTTGTATGTTGTATTTACGTACCTACTACCTATTATCATGTGTCTAGTACTCTAGTAGGTGTGTACTACCTATGTGTTATACTGTTATATACTTATGTATATTATATTATACAGTATACACGCGGCTTACATTATATCGTATATCATATTATACATAATATAATATACATTGTGGTATTTAGCGTTAGACCTTATTGTAATCCCCATTACCCTCTAGATTAAATGAAAGATTTATATGACATGTAGGCTGTAGTACATTATCATGTATAATATTAAAATAAATATATACCAACATTTTTCTGTCATGTACATTATTTTTCGTTCTATTACCTAAATGCAAATAAAAATATTTATAGGTACGTAGGTTTACGTATTATGATTGTTCAGATGGTTCTCCTTATCTTTAAAACAATATTAATGATAGGCAATACATTGTAAGGGTCCTATCATTGGATAGCTTCCCTATACTCTCAGCCCTCCAAGCCTTGTAATCTTCTGAACCTATTTGTTTATTGTAGGTATGTTAATTGTTTTGTACAGATAAATGTTATATTTTACATTTTTTTTAAAAAAAGGTAATAAAAACTAATGCAAGTAATGCTATTATTAAAACGTCTTAATAGTTAATAAGCTGCCTACCTACTTTTCGGTGAACTGCATTTTTTCTGCTATTCAATTTTTGAAAAATCTGCACATTTCGATTTGTATTTACTTGACGAAAAGTATTTTTTGAGAAGTAAGTATACTTAGTCGGTACATCTTTCCAACTGATTTTTAAAAATCATTAGCCGCAGGATATTATAATAAATTATAATTCATTGTGTCATTGTACATTGCAAGATTACCTTCATTCCATTTCGTATGAGATATTAATATATTATGCAACCAACATCTACACTAATGGTTTTCAAAATTTCATAAAAACGAGTTTGTTGAAAGTATTATTGATTGGAACAAACACGATCTATGAAATTATATAATATTATTATTTTAATTAGTTTGTTTCACCACTTCTACCGTTTTAACTTTGTTGAGTAGAATAATATATTTTAAACTTCATGTTATGAGATAAAAATATTTTTTACCTTATTGATATAACAATTTTTATTTTATTTTTTCACAGGTTTTATGTCATGCAAACGTGGCGTGGCAAACCGCTCAAGGAAACCATATTCCGCCAAACGCTATTGTCATAGGTTCTACTGTTGATGGGGAAAAACTTTACATGGGTCGTACGCTTCATGACGGAACATTAACTCCTGGAAAAGTAATATTTTACTTATAAACTTTAAACAACTAATATTATAATAACAGTTATATTAATATCTTAGGTTTAAGTTTAAGTTTATTTTCGACTATTTCTTAATAAATTTGCCTTCTTCGACAAAAAAAAAAATGTAGGTATTGAATTTTATTGTTTTGACATTTTGCACAAGTCATGACTTACACTGAAACGCTACGAACATTTTCAATTCGAGTGTATATTATAATTTATAATATATAATATTATTTGTCATTTGCATAGGCGCAAATCACCTAAAAATATCAGGGGGGCTTAAGCACCAAAATTTTTTTGGAGGAAACAGACCCGCTTCGCCCCTCACACACCCCAACAGTACCACACCATATATATTAACAAAATACAAATCAGTAATCACACAAATCCAACGGGACGGAATGCAATAAAGCTACAAAACTATTTTAATCCTATTTTGTGGAATTACCTATACTGCGGGTCTAATTAGAGAAAACGAGCGCGTCGTGCCATCGTCGCGGTCGGTCTGCGTTGACACTAGATACGCTGAATCTTATAATTTAATATATATGTTGCAAATGTTCAATA